>NC_053490.1:76593239-76808239 GCF_905171775.1 Rana temporaria | reverse complement strand
GGTGTCGTTAACCTTATATTGACAGCCGCAGCAGTTTGCAGAGAGCAGTGTGAACTGCCTGAGGGTCAGATGCGATGTGGAACCTGCACAAGAACGGCGATGGTTCCCGCATCGCACCAGTGTGAACCGAGCCTTAGCCCAGGTTTATGCTGCTGCGGGTTAGGAATCCCCTGAACTTGCACGATTTCAAATCGGCACTGCAGTCCGACTTGGAGGGCAATTTGACATGCACAGATGTCTATTAAAGTTGCCCCCAAAGTTGCCAAAAGGGATTACTTTTGGGAGTCTGTGCAGCGTCGTACCGATTCGGATGGTGCTATTGCCAGAAATAGCCGCCGATTTGGCATGCCAAATAGGCCCAATGTGAACCTGGGCTTATGGAGTGGTGTGAAAGGAAGGAGTGGTGTGGTTGACCAATGGAGTGGGCCTACATCGCAATGGAACTGGAAAATAGAGAGGTTTCCCCTAACGAGGGAAAGAGCTATATAATAAATGAGTAGAAAAGTGAAATATGAAGAGTATAAAAAATGTATTGAAAAAAAATATACCGTATTTATCTGGGTATTGCGCGCTCCGACGTATAGCGCGCACCCCTAAACTGGACCCGCATTCCTGTAAAAAAAAAAGATTTTAGTACTTAGTTTTTTGGTGTCTTGCGCGATGTCCATCGGCGGCCTCGTCGGGTCCGGCATCCGTCTGCGGCTGGTGTCGTCGGGTGCGGTGTCCTCCCCGCTCGATCCCCACTTCCCGCGCTGAGTTTGAACTATTGCGCCGGCATATACTGAGCGCAGTACACTCATGTATAGTCGGGCAGGCTCGGCTTCTCTCGCAGTCACGTCCTGTACATCCAGGGCGTGACTGCGAGAGGAGCCGAGCCTGCCCGACTATACACGAGTGTACTGCGCTCGGTATATGCCGGCGCAGTAGTTTGGCGCGGGTATCGGCGTATATTGTGCACCCACGATTTTGCCCTGAATTTCAGGGCAAAAAAGTGCGCGGTATACGTCGATAAATACGGTATATAAAATGTTATAAGTGGCTGGTAACATCAAAAGTCAACATGCATGAACAACATAGGAACAAAAGGCTCAAACGGTCACAGGACTACCACGATGGGGTCACCACGGAAGAACATGCAGACCGACGCCTATGGAGAGGTGTGTGCCTTTCCAAATCATGTCCAATTAATTTACCACAGATGGACTCTAATCAAGGTGTAGAAACATCTCTTCCACGGTCAGGAGAAATGAGAGCGCCGCCAGATCTAAATTTCAAGTGTTGTTGCAAAGTGTCTGAATATTTACGCCAAAGTGATAGTTCAGGTTTTTCTTTTTCATACATTTGCAAACCTTTCTAAAATTCTGTTTTCACTTTGCCATTATACTGGTATACATTAATGAGGAAACAATAATAATTTGAATTGGCTGTAGTATCAGACTGCAACAAAATTGGGGGGAAAAGGTGAAGGGGGTCTGAATACTTTATGCATGCACTGTCCATACAGCATGGTTACATCTTTTGTGTGTTTTGGTCTTGGCTTCAGTTTGCACAGTTGCAGCAATTTTCAAATAAAAATGTACCCTTACAATGTCCTTGATCCACATTTTGGCTTTCATGTTTTAGGAATCTAGATTATAGAAGGATACTTTGGTTGGAGCTCTGTATAGAATGGAAGATGTCCTCCCTGCACTTGTGCTTCTTGAGTGGCACTTATGATGGGCGCTGAACAGCCAGATGGCACGCTTGTGTTGGTTAATAGTGGGCTCGTTCTCTTCTGCTCTGCAGGATGTAAACACTTCTTCAATTCATTCTTATGTGACTCACTCAAAGCATTTTTCAGCACAGACCCGTTTGGCCTGCTCAGGCTAATGATAATTAGATGTATGTTTAAAGGACAGCTGGGGCTACTCCTAGATTTAACTCAATCCCAGCAATTAGCCAACCTGCACTGGGCATAGACAAAAAGGAGGAGTTACCAGTCTTCTTTTGTTTATTCCGACATATCTCTGCTTAATTGAGGAGTTGGCACTGGACCATGTTTTCTAACATGGTGCTTAAATAAAATTGCAAATCTAAAATCTCCTATTCAAATTACAGGTGAATCATTGCTTGCCATTTGGTGTGTGCCAGAGTATTTTTTATCAATATGGTACTGACCTAAAAAAAGGTGAGAACTTGCTATGTTGTAAGGAACATTTAGAAACGTTAATTATGCCCAATTAGTACTAAAATGTATATTTTTCTGGAATCCTTGAAAAATAATTGGGCACTAGCTGGTATCAATGTGCCTACAGCCTTTTTGTACATCTGCTGTGTGAGATTAAAGACTGCCATACACGGCCTAAATTTCGATGAAATTGGAGGCATCGGTACCCCTATCGGCACCAGCTGGCTTAACAAAAGCTAATCCTCCAACTTTTGTCGAAAGAGCCGGGTGGAAAATGGATGGCTGAACAGTGACTGAATCCATTCTAAAGCCCGGTACACATGATCAGATTATCTTAGTTATCCTAACAAAGCTTGATACAACCGTAATTCCCCCAATATTCTCAAAAAATTGAAACGCTGTGTAAAATCTACATAAAACAGAATGCAATTACCGTACTTTTTTTTTTTTTTCTTAATATTTTACATTTTCTCATTTTAAACATTTGATATGTTTTCTATTGCGAATAAAATTTAGATTTGAGATTATCATAGCATTCAGTTTTTATGTAGATTTTATACAGTGTGCCAATTTTTTTGGAATTGGGGTTATAATCCTTTTTTTTTGCACCAGTATGATGCTTATTCTTTATATAATTCTTGTTTCTGGTAAGAGATCTTACTAAAATCCCCTGTTGCTTCATGGAGAATGTCATTTGGCTCCTTTTGGGGGGGGGGGGAGAAGTGGGTACCTGTTTTTGACAGGTATCCATCCCCAATTCTGAGAGATCTTGCCGTGGTAAGATCCCTCGAAAGTTCGACCCCCCCCCCCCCCCCCCGCTGCTGGGCCATACAGAAAGAGCAGCGTGCTTTTTGCGCATTAGGGAACCGCCTGTGAAGGCTTCACTGACGGTTTCCCTCACAGACAATGGCGGCGGCAGCACCCTAGAGCCAATGGATGCATGGGGTGCCAGCATCGCTGGATTCCTGGTAAGGCTCCTAATAAGTCAGCAGCTACAGTGTGTAGCTGCTGATTTTTATTTTTTTTGGGGGGGGGGGGGGGATCCTGCTATTAAGCCAAAGGTCTGTCTTTTGACAATTTCAGAGTATGTGCTTTGATGTTACTCAGGTGTCCAGAGAGCAGGCGGGCGATTCGGGATCTGTTGGGAACTAAGGGCCTAATCCTCAAAAAACTGGCGCAACGTAACTTTTTCCATTTAAGTTACACCGCTGCAAAATCTCTAACTAAGTGCCCGATCCACAAAGCACTTACCTAGAAATTTTGAGCTGTGTAACTTAAATCGGGCCGGCGCAAGGCGTTCCTCTTCTCCAGGGGGCGATTACCATTTAAATGAGGCGCGCTTCCGCGCCGGCCGTACTGCGCATGCTCGTGACGTCATTTTCCCGACGTGCATAGCGCAAAATTACGTTACGTCGGGCTTTGTGGATTGCGACGGGACAATAAAGTTTGCGTCGGGTAAAAAAAAAGATACGGCGCCAAAAAAAAAAATTCAATTTAAAAAAAATCGCGTCGCGAGCAAGAAAGGTCTGTTTTTACAAGGTGTAAACAGTTTACACCTTGTAAAAGCAGCCCTAATTTTGCGTTTGCAAAATAAAACTTACGGAGAAAAAACTAAGCTGAAAAGCTTCGTGGATCTCCGTAAGTCCTAATTTGCATACCCGAGGCGGCATTTCGACGCGAAATGCCCCCAGCGGCGGATGCCGTACTGCATCCTAAGATCCGACAGTGTAATTCAATTACACATGTCGGATCTTCGTCCTAACTATGGGAAACTGATTCTGTGGATCAGTTCCATAGTTAGGACCAGGGATACGACGGAGTAACAGCAGTTACTCCGTCGTATCTCTTTTGAGGATTTGGCCCTAAGGTTATAAGGTTAGCACCCTGTTGACTGTTCAGTGGAAAGAGTGTGAATCTCAAGAGAAGGAACTTCTATTATTTTGCCAGATAAAACCGCTGAATGGATGTATATTTCTGTGTGGCTGGAGTTTTGCTTTTACTGTAAGTCTAAGAAGTCAGCACCAGAGGTAGATCAAAGAAACTTCCTTTGGTTTATGATGTGTATACCTTGATAAGCCAGACTGAGAAATGCCACAAATTATAACAAATTTAGACCACAGCAGGTTTAAATTGTGTGTGTGTGTGTGTTTTTTTTTTTTTGGGAACAATACAAGAGATAGTATAGCAATGATGTAGATTATTCCTAACAAGGTCCAGAGACCGTTTTCATGTACTAGGATGTTAGCTGGGTAGGAAAGGCCAAAAGAGGATGTTCATGATAAGAATTTCAGAGTAGCAGAGGAGAGCGAGAATCATCACCAGGCTCTTCAAATCTCTCCGATCAAATTGGAAACATCACAGGGATAGCAAATGTGTAAGCCTGACTGAGAAGTGGTGTAGTAATTGGTGAGATGAGCCAGGGAGGCACTGAACCACTGCAACACATCGAGAAGCTGAGAAAGACTGTATGACGGTGTGAATTTTTAATGTTGGATATGTATTTGTTGCTGAGGAAATGATCTGAAAGGCAAAAACATGAAGTCTAAAGCTGGAAACATCTTTTGCCTGACGAAGAGGTCCTGTGCGACCTCGAAACGTTGCTGTTTTGATCGATTCCATGCAATAAAGAATTTTTGGACGTTTTTTTAAATGATCCTTGGTGTGCTGGCGAATATGTCTACATAAAGCTGGAAATACACTGTTAGAATTTTGGGTGACCCTACTGACTCCACAAAAGTTGATGCCTCAGTTGACTATTCTTGAAGGAAGCAAGGCTGAAGATTGTCAGTTGAACAATGCCTGAATGCACTATGTGGATATTCGGCAATAGAGGCTCTCAGAAAACAATAGCCCAATAGGGGAGATTTGTCCATCCAGATGTGTGGCTAGCTTTTACCCCTCTTCTTTTCCAGATATTGTAGTGTAAAGCGTACACACGATAGGTTAACCAGAGGACAACGGTCTGAAGGACCGTTGTCATAGGTTAACCGATGAAGCTGACTGATGGTCCGTCACGCCTACACACCATCGGTTAAATAACTGATCGTGTCAGAACGCGGTGACGTAAAACACAACGACGTGCTGAAAAAAACGAAGTTCAATGCTTCCAAACATGCGTCGACTTGATTCTGAGCATGCATGGATTTTTAACCGATGGTCGTGCCTACTAATGATCAGTTTTGACCTATCGGTTACCAATCCATAGGTTAATTTTAAAGCAAGTTGGCTTTTTTTTTAACCGAATCTTAAATAACCTATGGGGGCCACACACTATCGGTTTTGACCAATGAAAACGGTCCATCAGACTGTTATCCTCTGGTTAACCTATCGTGTGTACGAGGCTTAACTCGGTCTGTCTGAACCAAGGCTCTGTGGAACCCTAGGGTTCCTCCAGAAATTGCTAGGGGTTCCTTGAGCAACTTCTGCCCCTCAAGTAACCACTGACACTATTGATCATTTTTAATCTTGCAGTGCTTTGATAAAGTCTTCATACCCCTTGAAATGTTCCATTTTTTTATACACCCACACAGTGGCACATAATTGTGAATTGGAAGTAAAATAAATTTTTTTTTTTTTTTTTATACAAACAATTGAAAAGTGTGGCATGCACTTTTATTCTGCTCCCCCCACTTTGTAGAACCCCCTTTCGCTGCAATTGCAGTTTTATAAAGTCTTTTTGGGGATGGCTCTACCAGCTTTGCACATCTAGAGAGTGCAGTGTTTGTCCATTCTTCTTTGCAAAATAGCTCAAGCTCTGTCAGATTGGATGGAGAGCGTCTGAACAGCAATTTTCAAGTCTTGCCACAGATTCTCAATAGGACTTAAGCCTCGTACACACGGTCGGACATCCGACAAACTTTCCCTTGGATTTTTGTCCAAAGTGATTTGTCTGGTCACACCCATAGCATACACATGCTCAGACTTTTCTAAAAACTTTTGTAAAACTTTCCCAACATCACATGGTTTTTCTGCTCTTTTCTGCTCTTTATCGCCACCCTTGGTTAACTTCTGCTATTGTTGGTTGATTTTAACATTGGTTCTGGGCATGCGTGTTTGTACTTCGGACAAAGGTCCGATGGCTTGCTGTACACACGGTCGGACTAGGCACCATCGGACTTTTGTTGTCGTAAAGTTTGTCCTTTTGCAGACCAAGCTTTTTGTCCGATGAAACCTGAAAAAGTTGGTCCGATGGAGCGTACACACGATCGGACAAATGTGAAAACTTGTTGATATTGACGTTTGTTGGCTGAAAGTTTGACCGTGTGTACGGGCCTTTAGACCCCTTTCACACTGGAGCGGTTTGCAGGCTAAAAATAGCGTCTGGAAACCGACCCTAAACAGCTGCTGCTGTGTCTCCAGTGTGAAAGCCCCGAGAGCTTTCACACTGGAGTGGTGCGCTAGCAGGACGGTAATAAAAGTCCTGCTAGCCGCATCTTTGGAGCGGTGTGTATACTGCTCCTCCCCTGCTCCCGCCTATTGAAATCAATGCGACACCACGGCTATAACGCTGGCAATGCGCCTCTGCCGAGGCGCTTTGTGGCGGTTCTTAACCCTTTCTCGGCCGCTAGCGGGGGTAAAACCGACCCACTAGCGGCCGAATAGCGCAGTGAAATTGGCGGTAAAGCGCAGCTAAAAATAGCGGTGCCTTACCGCCGACGCTGCTCCCGCCCCAGTGTGAAAGGGGTTTTTAGGTCTGGACTTTGACTGGGCCATTCTAACATAATATGCTTTGATCTAAACCATTCCATTTTATCTCTGGCTGTATGTTTAGGGTCTTTGTCCTGCTGGAACATGAATCTCTGCCTCAGTCTCAACTCTTTCGCAAACTAACAGGTTTTCTTCTAAGATTGCCCTGTGTTTGACACATCCATCTTCCCAAACTCTGACCAGCTTTCTTGTCCCTGCTGAAGAAAAGCATCCCCACAACATGATGCTGCCACCACCGTGTTTCACGGTGAGGATGGTGTGTTCAGGGTGATGTGCAGTGTTAGTTTTCTGCCACATATAGCATTTTGCTTTTAGGCCAAAAAGTTCAATTCTGGTCTCATCTGACCAGAGCACCTTCTTGGGTTAAACAAACACAGCGTCTCAAGACATTTCAGGGACATTTCGGGTGTCAGCGGTAAAGCGGTGTTGCCCATTGATTTCAATAGGCAGGGGGTGCTTAAGAAGCTGTGTATTCACCACTTTTAAAGCGATGCACAGAAGCTGCTGGCAGGACTTTTTTTGACTCCCTCCCAGTGCACTCTGGCTTTCACACTGGGATTGCAGCTGAGGCTTTTTTCAGGTGCTTTACAGGCGCTTTTTTTTTAGCACTAAAGCGCATGAAAAACGCCTCCAGTGTAAAAGGTTGCAAGGGCTGCCACCTCATCCTATATTTATTTGGGGAGTCACTGGCCCATATCAAGCACACGCATGTTGGTAACTTTGATATGCACATGCCTGTTCTAGGTCAGTAGCTCGCTAGGTAATAAAGGCAAGATATCGATGATGACCCTTGTGCTTGCACGTTCGAAAACAAGTCAGCGGCGGCACAGCCTATATTTCTATCCTAGCAAACTCCTTGGAGTGTTGATTTTAGTCTGGGAGTGAGGTGGAAGAGGCACAGAAGAAATACCAGTAGTTCACCATAGTATATGCCTTGCTATCCATTGTTGAGACTCTATTGGTGGCCCATGGCTGGCATTACCGGTTACTAGCCATGCCAAACAAAATTGTCTTCTTATAACGTGACCTCTTTTTGTATTCTTATCACTGATCTCCTGAATACACCTCAAATATATCTGTAAATATCTTTTATATCATCAAGCTTGTATTTTAGGTTTATTGGCCCTGTAGATCATGTATTGTAGAATACCCGAGTTCTAATTTCAGCCCTTTGCTTCCCCTGTGTCCTGTATTTCTCATTGATACAGCGTCTTCTAGAGCTAATCCTCAGAGGAAGCGTTACGCAGTGTCATTTGTCGTGTCTAAGGAACCAGAGTGTGTCTGCAGCCTCTGAGGATTGTCTCACTAGTAACGCAGCATCCACTTCAGCACTCTCCACTGCAGAGAGTCATCCATCTGAACCGCAGGCTGAACTCCGCTGACAATGGACGCAGCTCCGAATGACTGATTCATGCAGCTATTAGGGAGACAAGTGTGTGCACCATAGCAAATGTGTAATACCTTCAGGTGTAGCAATTAGCCCACTGACATCTACCTGTGTCATAGTAATGGCAATGCGTTCTCATTAAATAACACTACCATGAATGTGCATGGAATGCATCTAGTTTATTTTCCCAGTAAGAGCCCAGGTTCACACTGGGCTGCGGGAGTGAAGCCGTGCGAGTTCAGCTGATTTCTCGCACGATTTCACTCCCGCTGGCAGTCCCGATTTCGGCCGCGATTTAAGAGACATCTGTGCAGGTTTCTGTCCCGAAATCGCAAAAAGTAGTACAGGAACTACTTTTTTAAATCTGTGCAGCGCCGCATCTGCGGCGTCGTACCGATTAGGACGGTGTCATTGCCGGCAAATGCCGCCGATTTGAGATGCGATTTGACATATGAAATTGCATCTCAAATAGTACCCAGTGTGAACCTGGGCTAAAACTGGGACTGTGAATTAGTGGTGCACTGAAATGAAAATTGTGGACCGAAACCAAAAATTCAGGATGCATTTTGCCGAAAAAACAGAAATAGAGCGTTAAATTTTTTTTTTTTTTTTTTTTTGTAATATAATTTTGTTATATTCGATTTAATAGTTTAAGTGCTTTTACATTAAAAGGGCTCAGAAAAATGCATCCATCCATTTTTTAAATTCTAGGGGCTAGATTCAGATAGAATGGTCTATCTATCCGCCCGGCATAACGTATCTTAGATGCGTTATGCCGCCGTAATTTAGGGCGCAAGTTCTGTATTCACAAACAACTTGCGCCCTTAGTTACGGCGGCGGAACGTATCTGTGTCGGAGTAAGCCCGCCTAATTCAAATGTGGATGATGTGGGCGTGTTTTATGTATATTAACTGTGACCCCGCGTATTTTTTACGAACGGCGCACATGAACGTAAATTACGTCCAGCCCTATTCGCGAACGACTTACGCAAACGACGTACAATTTTCAAAACTCGACGCGGGAACAACGGCCATACTTAACATAGGATATGCCTCATATAGCAGGGGTAACTATACGCCGAAAAAAGCCTAACGTAAACGACGTAAAAAAATGCGCCGGCCGGACGTACGTTTCTGAATCGGCGTATCTAGCTCATTTGCATATTCCTTGCGTAAATATACGGAAGCGCCACCTAGCGGCCATCGTGAATATGCAGCCTAAGATACGACGGTGTAAGACACTTACGCTGGTTGGATCTTAGGGATATCTATGCGTAACTGATTCTATGAATCAGGCGCATAGATACGACCCCGCACACTCAGAGATACGACGGAGTATCTGGAGATACGCCGTCGTATCTTCTCTCTGAATCTACCCCTATGTATGTCTTCACACTGGTCCCTTGCAGTGTAACGCACCTCCCCATTGAAATGCATTCAAAGCGCAGCAAAAACTCATTATTGCATTATTTATGTGGTTTAGGAGTTGCGCCATGTATGAATTTTTTTCGGTGACCATTTTTTGTTTTCCTGCAAGATGCTGATAACCCTATTTTTGGTCACGGCACAGGGCCCTGAAGAAACTGCACAGACCACCGTTCCTTCAGAGCTAATGCGCCAATGACTTAATCAGCGCAGTATAAAGTAAGACCCCTTTCACACTGAAGCATTTTTACAGCGTTTTAGTGTTAAAAATAGCGCTATTAAAACACTCTCCAATGCATCTCAATGGACCCTTTCACAGTGAGTCCTGCAGCAGCATCTTTTTTAGTGCTAGATAAGTTAAAGAAAAATGTATCCCTTTAAACTCTATGTATGTCTTCACACAGGTCCATTGCGCTTCCATTGTGGTGATGAAAACCCTGCTTGCTGCATTTTTGGACAGTTAAAAACGCACCTCCCTTTTGAAATGCATTAAAAACGCAGCAAGAATGGATGAATAACGCACCCGTATTACGTTTTTAATGTGTTTTTGTTAATCCCATGACCTATGAAAACCACACCATAAGCATAGTAAAATCATGATGAAATTACAGCAAAATCGTGTGTTTTGGTGCCACTATCGGCAACATTTTCTCCTATTGGCAAAATGTTTTGGCCGCCAAAATTTCTGTACATCTCTAAATCGTGTACAATGATCTGTAGCATCCAGCGGCGTACTGCTTTTATCTTAATAATGTTTCTGAGGTAAAATTGCTACATTAGAGCCAGACAGAAATGTTATGATAACATTAGTCTTTTACTAGGCCACAGCTTGCTTACCTGTATGAAGAGGGATATCCATATGAATGTCAAGGAGCATGCGCCTTTTTAACTACTTGAAGGAGTTGTAAAGGTACACTTTTTTTTTTCCTAAATAGCTTCCTTTACCTTAGTGCAGTCCTCCTTCACTTACCTCATCCTTCAATTTTGCTTTTAAATGTCTTCATTTCTTTTGAGAAATCCTTACTTCCCGTTCTTCTGTCTGTAACTCCACACAGTAATGCAAGGCTTTCTCCCTGGTGTGGAGTGTCGTGCTCGCTCCCTCCCTTGGACAACAGGAGAGTCAGGACGATCTCTACTTTACTTATAGAGAAAGGAGCTGTGTGTTAGCAGGCATCCTGACTCTCCTGTTGTCCAAGGGAAGGGGAAAGACACGACACTCCACACCAGAGAGAAAGCCTTGCATTACTGTGTGGAGTTACAGACAGAAGAACAGGAAGTGAGGATTTCTCAGAAGAAATAAGGACATTTAAAAGCAAAATGGAAGGATGAGGTAAGTGAAGGAGAAGTGCACTAAGGTAAAGGAAGCTATTTAGGGGAAAAAAAACTTTACAACCCCTTTAATCTGTATAAAGGAGAGGAGATGTGTGTGATTGGGAATGGGGCATTGCTATGCCATAAATAAAACGCATTAAGGAATGACACCTGACATCTCGCACATCAGAGCTTGTAGCTTCTCAGTAACATCCCTTAGCTGTTGTATTGGAGCAGGACAGTGACATTGACATGTAAGCAACAAGCAATGTTCAGAAAGAAGGTAGAAAAGCTGTCCACAGCTGATTGACAGGGCCTGCTGTTCACAATATCTGATTCCCTCCAAGTAGTGACCTCCTCTTATACTTCCAGGGTGCTCGGCCTTCTACTTTCTCTGGCCTGCTGCTCGTCTCATTCTTGCATGCTATTACAGACTTACCTTTTAGTTTGCCTTCCTTCATTGTTAACAGGCTGCTTTCACCCTGCACCCCATCCAGTGCTGCAAGTCTTTAGGCTAGGGTCACCCTGCTGCGATCCAATTTTGATTGATTTCAGTGTGATTAAAGCGGAGTTCCACCCATTTAAAAGTCAGCAGCTACACTTTTTTAATCAGACACGGTCCAGCGATGCAGGAAGCCTAGCCTCTCTCCACGGCACCAGCATTCTAACTGTGGGCGCCCAGCTGTCGCTTCACAGCCAGGCGTGCACTGTGCGTGCCGCGCTGTGAATGGCCAGGCAATCTTCTGGGACCTGTGACATGTCCCAGAAGATTGCAAGGAGGGAGAAGTGATCTTCCTTCCGGCACCAGGGGGAGGAAGTGGGAGCTGGGTGCCTGTAAAAACGGGGTACCCACTCCCCCCCCAAAAATTACATGCCAAATGTGACATGTCAGGGGGACACCAGCACTTAAAGTAGAAGTTACATTTTTGGGTGGAACTCTGCTTTTAAGTAGTGCAACTTTATTGTCGCTTGTATACTCTATGGGGCCAATATTGTGCTGGAATTACAGCAAAGTATGACAGGAACCTTTTCCAAAATCACGCTGTGCCGAGTTGCATTGATCAGAACATGCACCCTTTAAAACAATGTGATTTCCATTGTCATTGGCACTCTGATAGCTCTGCGGAAGGGATGCCACCGTCAACACTGTTGGAGGGATTGAGCAATTTTTTTTCCTGCAACTTGTGGTAGGCTTTACTGTCCTGGCTGTGCCTGTACAATAATTGCCTCATATACTTTTATGGGTTCATGTCACTAGGGAGTGGATGCTTGGATATGGAACCCAATAGACATAGAAATCTATGAGGCTGAATTTACAGGACAGTGCAGACCTACATCACTTAGGCTGCATTCACATCTAGGCGGACAAAATCGCGGCGTTTTCTTTATCGTTACATCACGGGACACAGAGCGGCATTCATTACTATATGGGTTATATGGAGTACCTTCAGGTGATGGACACTGGCAATCTCAAACAGGAAATGCCCCTCCCTATATAACCCCCTCCCATAGGAGGAGTACCTCAGTTTTTACGCCAGTGTCTTAGGTGTTGGTCATGGTTTAGCTTGCCTCCGCATCCTTGGGATTAGGTGAGCTAACCGGTTCTGTCCAAAGGCCTCAGCGCTAAAGTGGTCAGTAACCGGACCCCAAACCCTTGGGGTATAGCCCATAATGCTTTTCTTTTTAGAGAGCTGGACCCTGGGCCCAGAACTTAGAAACCTTTGGGTGCCTAATGTTTCTGTTGCCAGAGTGCTATATGGGCCCAGGACAGTGGATCCTTCATAGGAACCCAGGGCCTGAAGGTCTAGACATCCCCACGGAGATGGGGGAAGATTGGGCCTCTTGCTTGGCAAAGTCCTGCGGCATGGAGCAGGTAAGTGAGGGGAAAACTTGCGGAACTTGGTTCTTAGCAGGTGTTTTCTGGGGGGTCACAGGGGACATGCCTAAAGTTATGCGCTGCATCTGGCAAACTAGTCACATATCTTAATGATAGGATGGCTCTATGTGTATTTTTTCCCCATAAGAAGTGACCTCCCTTGTAGTGTTGGAAAAGCATTTGAGTAGGGCCTGTGTAATATAAAGTGGTATGTGTGTGTCAGAGAGCTATGCTTACCTGCAAGCCTCCAGGCGATGCTCCATCAGTCTTCCTGAACGCGCGCGTTCACGTGTTATAGGCGCAATTCGCGCCGTTTAGCTGAGGGGGGAAGGGCGGGTCAGTGGTTTAAGGAAGGGGCGGCCCTTCCTTTTCGTTCCAAACAGCTCAATCGATACATTGGAACTGGGGAGGAAAGACCAGAGCGGCAGCACGGGGCGCCGAGGACACACAGTGGCCAAAAAGAATATTGCAGTCTTCAGAAGACTGTTTTCAAGCCTAGAAATAGGCTGTTTCTTTCCATCTCATAGTTTTTCTTGCAATACTACTCAGGGGGACAGAATGTTTTTTCTTTCCTGGATTTGAAACAAAAACAAAAAAAAAAGTCATCTAGGGGAGAGGAAGCATTTTTTTATCCCCCAAACAGGTGTTTGGGCAATTAACTTTTATAGTTCCAAGTACCAATAAGTAGCAGGTGTACCTCGGTATTGTACCATGGCATCCGGGTCAGAGGGTACAAGAGGTGGGGATTCCCCCAGAGAGTCTGAGGTCTCGGACAAAGCTATGCCGCTGCTTTCCCCACAGGGAGCCTTGGGGCCATCGGGATCTGGGGCTGGAGCTGGCGCGGGTCAGTCCAACCCTAAGATGGTCACGGACGAGGTATTACTCACCTCTTTAAGAGAGATGGAGAAAAGAATGGGAAAAATGATAGCCACAGCTATGCGGGGCAGTAAACGGATTAGATCTCCGTCGCCCGAGCGTGGACCCTCAGAAGAGGAGGTCCTTTCCTCAGGGGAATTGGACGATCTCTTGGACAAGGACCAAGTAGGTTCAGGGATCGAAGATCCGGATACAGAGGAGTCTGGAGCAGTCTCCCAAGGGAAGGGCTGGTGGATTCAAGCCTTAACGGACTTGGTCCATAATGCATTCAACTTGCCAGTACCAGATCTCCAGGTATCGACGGTTTCAGCTTTGGGCTCACTGAGGGCGCCTCAAAGCAATGCAGTGTTTCCGATCCACCCTCTATTAGAGGGAGTTTTGTTCCAAGATTGGAACAAGCCAGATAAAATCTTCTTACCACCTAAAAGATTCTCTGCCCTATATCCTATGGAAGATAAATTTTCCAAGAAATGGGCTACTCCTGCAGTGGACGCAGCCATCTCATGTGTTAACAAGTCGTTAACATGCCCTGTAGAAAACATACAGGTATTCAAGGATCCAGTTGATAAACGCTTGGAAGCACTACTTAAGAACTCCTTCACTACTGCAGGGGCAGTAGTACAGCCAGCTGTGGCTGCGATTGGGGTTGCTCAAGCATTATCGGATCAAATTAAGCAGATGCTTAAACTTATTCCTGCCCAGCAGGCAGAAGAATTTTCGGATGTCCCTAGGGCCATATGTTTTACGGTAGACGCAATTAAGGATTCTATCCAGCAAGCGTCACGTTTATCGTTATCCCTTATCCATATGAGAAGACTCTTATGGTTAAAGAGCTGGGAGGCCGAGCCCCCATGCAAGAAGCTCCTGGTAGGGTTTCCCTTCTATGGAGGACGACTCTTCGGAGAAGACCTAGATAAATACATTCAGACCATTTCAAACGGCAAGAGTACTCTCTTGCCAACTAAGAAGAAGTTTCAGGGGCCTGCGTTTAAACGACAGTACTCCCCTGGGCAGGGGCCCTCTAATGCCAAACAGTATCGACGGCCTCCTGCGAAAGCAAACTTCGGCTTCAACAGCAAGTCTCAAGGACAGGCTGCTAGAGGCAGAAAGCAGTGGTTTCGCAAACCAGCAAAACCAGCCCCCAAGCCAACCTTATGAAGGGGCGCCCCCACCCACGAAGGTGGGGGGAAGGCTGCGACTCTTTTCAGAGGTTTGGGAAGCCAGCATTCCCGACGAGTGGGTACGGTCTTCCGTGGCCACGGGCTACAAATTAGATTTCCTAAAGTTTCCTCCTCCTCATTTCCAGGAGTCGAGGATTCCAAACGATCCGGAGAAAGGAGCCGCATTAATGTCGGCATTAAATCATCTACTTTCCCAGGAAGTAATAGTAGAGGTACCAGTCCTGGAACAGGGGCTAGGTTTCTACTCCAACCTATTCATCATCCCGAAGTCCAATGGAGATGTCAGGCCAATTTTGGACCTAAAGATGGTAAATGCATACCTAAAGATCCGCTCATTTCGGATGGAATCCGTGCGGTCAGCAGCTGCCACACTCCAAAAGGACGACTTCATGGCGTCCATAGACATAAAGGATGCCTACCTTCATGTTCCAATTTATCAGCCACATCAAAAATATCTACGCTTCATGGTGGCTTCGCGTCACTTCCAATTCGTGGCGCTTCCCTTCGGGTTGGCTACGGCCCCACGGGTGTTCACGAAGGTCCTAGCTCCAATCCTAGCCAAACTAAGGATCCAAGGGGTCACGATCCTAGCATACCTGGACGACCTCCTAGTCATAGATCACTCGTCTCCCGGCTTGGAGCGAGCAGTGGCCCTCACGGTCCAATACCTCGAGAAGTTCGGCTGGGTCCTAAATCGAGAAAAGTCAGCTTTCCTGCCCACAAGGCAGTTGGAATATCTCGGCATGAGATTAGACACAGAACAACAAAGAGTGTTTCTACCTCTGAGGAAGGTCAAAGCCATCAAGGAATTAATCCTACTGGTTCTAAGCAAAAAGGAACCGACTATTCGCCTATGTATGAGGTTACTAGGCAAGATGGTGGCCACATTCGAGGCGGTACCATACGCCCAGAGTCACACTCGCATCCTGCAGGCAGCCATCCTGTCAGCATGGAGCAGAAGGCCACAGGCCTTGGATATCCCGTTGCCGCTCTCATCAAGAGTCCGACAAAGTCTGTGTTGGTGGTTAGACCCTCAGAACCTACTGAAGGGGAGATCTTTCAGCCCAGTGGCTTGGAAGATAGTGACCACAGACGCCAGCCTGACAGGCTGGGGAGCAATTTTGGATGGTTGCACTCGCCAAGGTACTTGGGCAAAGCTAGAGGAGCAGTTGCCCATCAACATCTTGGAGCTCAGAGCTGCTCAACTAGCCCTCAGGGCTTGGACGTCAAAATTGCAGGGGTTCCCGGTGAGAATTCAATCAGACAATGCCACGGCCGTGGCATACATAAATCACCAAGGGGGAACCAGGAGTCAAGCCGCTCAGAGAGAGGTGAGCCGCCAGACTCTATGGCCGGGGGAATGGTCTCTGCATCCACAAATCTTTCAAGCACTCTGCCAAAGATGGGGAGTGCCGGACGTGGATGTCATGGCATCGAGACTCAACAAGAAGCTAGACAGGTTCATGTCCCGCTCAAGGGATCCGATTGCCTGCGGAACCGATGCGCTGGTTTGCCCTTGGCATCAGTTCAAACTTCTTTATGCGTTTCCCCCGCTCCAGTTACTACCCCGCCTGCTGCGCAGGATCAGGGTGGAGCACATACCAGTCATCCTGGTAGCTCCAGCATGGCCCAGAAGGGCATGGTACTCACTAATCTTAAGGATGGTAGTGGGAGACCCTTGGACTCTTCCTCTACGGCCAGACCTGCTATCGCAAGGTCCGATCCTCCACCCTGCCTTACGGCATCTAAATTTGACGGCCTGGAGGCTGAATCCCTGATTCTCAGGGGTAGAGGTCTGTCTCAGAAAGTAATCTCTACCCTAATCAGAGCCAGGAAACCGGTCTCTAGGGTGATTTATCACAGGGTCTGGAAGGCCTATGTAGGCTGGTGTGAGTCCAAGCTATGGCTTCCTCGCAAATTCACCATTGATAGAGTTTTAAGTTTTCTCCAGCTAGGAGTGGATAAAGGATTGGCATTAAGCACAATCAAAGGACAGATTTCTGCTCTGTCAGTGTGGTTTCAGCGGCCGCTGGCCACCCACTCGCTGGTTAAGACCTTCCTTCAAGGGGTCTTACGTATTAAACCTCCAGTTAAATCCCCGCTTTGCCCATGGGATTTAAACCTTGTTCTGTCAAGTTTACAGAAACAACCGTTTGAGCCGTTGGCTGAAATTCCTTTGGTTTTACTGACAAGGAAGTTAGTATTTTTGGTCGCCATAGTTTCCGCAAGAAGAGTATCGGAACTGGCGGCCTTATCCTGTAAGGAACCATATCTTATTTTTCATAAGGACAGGGTCGTTCTCCGCCCTCATCCTTCCTTCCTACCGAAGGTTGTATCCAGTTTTCATTTGAACCAGGATTTGGTATTACCATCCTTCTTCCTTAAACCTACTTCCAGAAAGGAAGGGTTGCTGCATACCTTGGATATCGTCAGGGCCATGAAGGCCTATCTTAAAGCTACAAAGAAGATCCGGAAAACAGATGTGCTGTTCATATTACCGGATGGGCCCAAGAAGGGGCAGGCAGCTGCAAAGTCCACCATTTCTAGGTGGATTAAGCAATTAATCACTCAGGCCTACGGCTTGAAAGGGTTGCCTCCTCCAGTATCATTAAAGGCTCATTCTACTAGGGCCATGGGCGCCTCCTGGGCAGCACACCACCAGATCTCTATGGCTCAAGTTTGCAAGGCGGCAACCTGGTCTTCTGTCCACACGTTTACAAAATTCTACCAGTTGGACGTAAGAAGGAATTCTGATACAGCCTTTGGGCAGGCAGTGCTGCAGGCTGCAGTTTGAGACCCTCGGATACCGGGGGCTCCTCGTTTTTGAGTTAAATTTAAAATTTAAGATTATTTTTCTCAACTAAGTTGGATTTATTATGATTTGAGTATTTCTCTAAATTAAATCCTTTTGTCTTGGAGATGTTCTCCCTCCCCTCATTGTAAGCATTGCTTTGGGACATCCCATATAGTAATGAATGCCGCTCTGTGTCCCGTGATGTAACGATAAAGAAAAAGAGATTTTTAATACAGCTTACCTGTAAAATCTTTTTCTTGGAGTACATCACGGGACACAGAGCTCCCACCCCTCTTTTGGGGGACCATTTTGGGAGGCATACTGCTTGCTACAAAACTGAGGTACTCCTCCTATGGGAGGGGGTTATATAGGGAGGGGCATTTCCTGTTTGAGATTGCCAGTGTCCATCACCTGAAGGTACTCCATATAACCCATATAGTAATGAATGCCGCTCTGTGTCCCGTGATGTACTCCAAGAAAAAGATTTTACAGGTAAGCTGTATTAAAAATCTCTTTTTTTCCTGCGAATTGCGGTGACAAATAGCGGCGTTTTGTACCGTGATTTGCGCCGACAAAACGCCGCGATTGTCCACCTAGATGTGCCCCTAGATTGTCCCCCTATGGAGATGGTTCCCATCTCCTATGCGGAACGCCGAAAGCCGCCTGAAAAAAAGGTCCGGGACTTTTTTTCAGGCGGCAGGCGTGGAGATGTGAACCATCTCCATAGAGGGCAATGTTAAATCATCCCTCTGGCGTGTCGAGGCGGCAGCGGCGTCACACTACAGGCGACAAAACGCCTAGGTGTGAATAGGCTCTAAGTGTAAACAAATACCAGAGTCATGGCCAGTAGTTCGAGGTAAGTCTGCATCTGTTAAAGCGGGGGTTCACCCAAAAATACATTTTTAACATTACATTCAGCCGAGTTGTCCTAATGACAATCGGCTGTTTTTTTTTTTTCGTACATACCGTATTTTCACCGCCGCTTTCGGGTATGTCTTCTGCGGGACTGGGTGTTCCTAATTGATTGACATGCTTCCGACCGTCGCATACAGCGCGTCACGAGTTGCCCGAAAGAAGCCGAACGTCGATGCGGCTCTATACGGCGCCTGCACACCGACGTTCGGCTTTCTTCGGCAACTCGTGACGCGCAGTATGCGACGGTCGGAAGCCTGTCAATCAATTAGGAACACCCAGTCCTGCAGAAGACATACGCGGAAGCGGCAGTGAAAATACGGTATTAATGAAAAAAAACAAAACAGCCGATTGTCATTAGGACAACTCGGCTGAATGTAATGTTAAAAATTTATTTTTTGGGTGAACCTCCACTTTAAAGGGAGATGGATTAGGTTTGGTCAAGGAGAGGGGTTTGGTTTTTGGTTCAAAGTGCAGTTATCCTTCAATCATTTTTCACGCAAGAAAATAAAAATCTTTCTACAGAATTAAACTATAGCCCAGTTTTAGGTTTGTACCACACTACTATAGTCTTTCAAGTAGCTATTCTGCCATTACCATTCTCCAAGAAATCGGCCCATAAAATATGTACACTATAATAATGGAAAAATGCTATTAAGATCTGATAAATAAGACATCCATGTGATGAATAATGTACCTGAAATTCTCAGTAATATTCTTTCTCGGTGTCACTGTGTCAACAGTAGTTAATTATGATCACTAAAAAAACACGCATGGCCTGTAAGGAAGGTATTAAAAGGACCAACTTTTATTAAAAAGTTACAAATACACATTGTGAATGGACAGTCTAATAGAAGGCAAAGCTGGCATTGTGTCAGTTTGTATAGCCAAATACATATCAATGGCTGTTATCTTTCAGGCTAGGTTCACACCAGTCAGGTGCCAATTCCAGCTCAGTTTTCCCTGCAAAGAGAAAAATCAGTTGTTCAGCGTTTCATGTCAGTTTTTGATCAGTATCAGGTCATGATTGCATCAGTATTTTATCCGGTTCACAACGGAACACATCTGCGAATCAGATGTGTGCCCATAGAAGATAATGGGCCTGAATTCGCACCTGAGCTGGACCGCACTGCCTAGAAAACGCACACGTTTTTTGTGCAATGCCCCACAGATATGTGAACCAGCCTCATTAAAATGAATGTACTTTAAAATGTTATGCGAATTAAATGCGGTGTAAGCGCATCCAATTTGCATAGGTGTGAACCCGGCCTCCGTGACCGTAATCTCACATTCTAGTTTATAATAAGGTGTTAAAAGAAAAAGGCTGAATGCATCCAAATAAAAAAAAAAATATATATATATATATATATATATATATATATATATATATATATAAATAAATATATAAAACAATCATATAATGTACCTACAGTTTAGTTTTGTTTTTGCTGTTGTTTCCTGGTTCTCTGATGTACAGAGAGCCAATAGAGGGCAGTGAAGGTTTTGCAAAACGAAACTGGATTGGTGCTGAGGGGTTTTAGACACACCTCCTTGATTAGTCACCACAGTGAGAAATCTACCAGTACTGTGGTGATCAGGAAACAGACAACCAGGAAGTGCAACATCAAAGCAAAAACAAACAATGAGGACATGAAACCAGCACTGCAGCAAGGTAAAGGAAGCTAAGATTTAGCTAAAAAAAAAAATTCCTTTAGTGACCCTTTAAGCATTGATTGCACCAATGATCCATCAATTGCGCTTTGCAAATATTTGCAGACTCAAAAGAAAAATAAATAAATATAAATATATATATATATATATATATATATATATATATATATATATATATATATATATATATATATATATATATATATATATATATATATATATATATATATATATATATATATTAATTAATTTTATTTATTTATTTATTTTTCTTTTGAGTCTGCAAATATTTGCAAAGCGCAATTGATGGATCATTGGTGCAATCAATGCTTAAAGGGTCACTAAAGGAATTTTTTTTTTTGGCTAAATCTTGGCTTCCTTTACCTTGCTGCAGTCCTGGTTTCATGTCCTCATTGTTTGTTTTTGCTTTGATGTTGCACTTCCTGGTTGTCTGTTTCCTGATCACCACAGTACTGGTAGATTTCTCACTGTGGTGACTAATCAAGGAGGTGTGTCTAAAACCCCTCAGCACCAATCCAGTTTCGTTTTGCAAAACCTTCACTGCCCTCTATTGGCTCTCTGTACATCAGAGAACCAGGAAACAACAGCAAAAACAAAACTAAACTGTAGGTACATTATATGATTGTTTTTTTATCTATTTTTAATCATTTTTAAAAGGAATCAGTTAACTATTATGTCTCTATACCCTGTAAACAGTAATTTCAGCATTTTTTCCTTTAGTGACCCTTTAAGCTCCTGTAGATATTTGTTCAGCCGCAAATCCATACCTAGACCTTAATTTACAAGGCTGGAGGAAAGACTTGTAGTTTCTTTAGGCTTCCTGTACACTACAACTACTAAACTTGAGTTTAGGAGCTTTGGCAAAAAAAAAATAAAAAATACGCCAAAAGCTCCTAAACGCAACTCCATAAAAGCCTGTGTGCATGTACACATAGGCTTTTGATAGAATTTAGGAGCTCCTGCGGTTAGGGGAGCTGCAACCTCCTTCTCCTGAACGCGAAAGAATGGCATTAAGGATGGGAAAGTTTTGACCGGAAAACGCAGACCTTTTTTTTCCCCGCGGCTGGTGGTCAAAATAGGCTATGTGTACACAAACCTGAATCTCTGTGAATAAATGATGGTGAATATTGGGGGGGAGGCTCAAGGTGAATATTGGGGGGGGGGAGACTCAAGGTGAACCTCCTATTTGGTTAAAAAAATGATTTGAAAAAAATAAATTTCCTATTGGCTATTGAGAAGTGTAACTTGGTTGTGAGTGAACTAGTCAAAATGAGAAGAGGTTTCCCGGCTTCCACCCCCCTTACCCGACCATTTTTTAGGCAAATAAAAGCAGCCTCGGCTCACTCCATAAAAAGCCATGCCCCCAACGAGTTTCATCTTGCCCCCGAGGCCTGATCATGGAGGACCTTGGGAGCTTGGCTTCAATGGATTGAGCTGAGGCTACTTTTATTTGCTTACAACAAGGCCTGGGTGAGGGGGGCAGCAGCCGGGAAACTGCCTCTCATTTTTACTGCATGTCTTGGGTGGACCCATCTCCAGCCTGCACCCTCACAAACCAGTGGCATCCTCCTTACATTACGTAATAAGCCTGAGTGGGGACCTCTAAGTACTAAACTTAGGTCACTGTATGGTTCTTATACCTACAAAACCGTGGGCAGAATTTTATACGGCATCCCACAAATTTTTTAAAGAACAAAAACACTGCCGGTATGACCACCATAGAGATCATACAGATCAACCTTTTTTGCTGTTTCCCACCCAATGTTACAACAGTCCAAGTGAGTAATCACTGGGGAATAGAAGAATGCTTCCTCCTTTTTATATAGCAGACCGATGACATCTTTTTCTAATTTTTCATTTTCAAGATGCGGATATATCGGGAGTTTATTCATGCCGACTTGTAACGATACAGATTGGTCCGCTGTGATACGAAGCTTAGCAAGTTATTTTCTGTTAGCACTAATTTCCAGAATGATCTGCTAATGCGAGTCATGGGAGATCATTCTGGGCCAGCTTTGTGCTTAATGGCTGCCTCATTAATCACTCAGTGAATGTACCCAATGTCTGTGATTTCACAGCCCCTTTCACCATGCACTCTTCTATTGAATCACTGTGGCTTTAGGAGTGTATGTTGGCAAACAGCAAATAACTGATTGTCATACAGTCAGGCCCTCCGCCATAAATAAACAGAAGAGCAATAGAGAAGAGACACATTCATTCAAATCAGTTTCCGAACATACACAGACCTTTCACTGCACCCACTGCTATTGTTCCATTTATTGTAGGAAATTTGCGATTTAATAACTTGTGTGTCCAGTTTTCTTAAATCTGCAAGCAATATTTTGAAGGCTTTCTTGCAGTGTTCTGCTTTTCAGAATGTAAAGCCTCACACACACACACACACACACGATTGGATTATCCAACGGGAATTGTGTGATGACAGGCTGTTTTCGGAAAATCCGACCATTTGCATCCTCTATCGGACAATTGTCGGATTTTCCGCGGACAAATGTGGGATACCATGCTTTAAAATTGTCCGCCAACAATTGTGTGGTGTCGGATTTTCCGATCGTGTGTACACAAGTCCTTTGGACAAAACTCCACAGTTCAAACACGCATGTTTAGAAGCAATGCTCGCCATAACAACATTAGCAGAAGTTGCCCAAAGGGTGGCACTAAAGAGCTGAAAAAACATGTAGTTTCTTGTTTGTTGGCTGACAATTCTTTGCCGTTTTGTATGCAAGACAAGTTCACGGCCAACGCCCTTCGGACAAAAGTCCTACGCATTGTCCGCTGAAAATCTGATTGTGTGTACGAGGCTTTAGTCTAGGGTTCTCTAAACTACGGGTTTCCAGCTGTTGTGGAACTATTGTCATTCATAGACATGACTAGGCATGATGGGAATTGTAGTTCTGAACAACTGGAGGGCCGTAGTTTAGAGACCCCTGCTTTAGACTGTGCTGTGGCCTTGCAATGCTGGTGTACTGGGTTCCCTCGACACCTGGGACGGCTGTTTGCATCAACCTGTACCAGTTGATTTTGTTTGCTCTAGTTTCTTCCTATAAAACATACACTCACTAGTGTATGGCAATATGGTTCCAGTATTTATAAAACTTCACATTACACAATTCTTCTGGGAATACATTGAACCATATACCGTATTTATCGCGGTATAACGCGCTCCCGCGTATACCGCGCACCCCTAAAGTGCCCCCGAAATTCCTGTAAAAAAAAAATGTTACATGATTGCATTACTTACAGTTTTGGTGTCTTCCCAGCGTCCATCGTCCGGCGTCCGTCTGCGGCCTCGATGGTGTCCTCCCGGCTTCTCCAGCGTGCGCCACAAGTCGAGTCCCCGCTTCCTGCGCTCAGTTCGAACGCCTCCACCGACAAATACCGAGTGCAGTACACTCGGGTACCATCGGCAAGGCTCGGCGTCGCTCACGCTCTGTAACGTTTATTCGCGAGCACGAGCGAAGCCGAGCCTGGCCGAATGTACCCCGAGTGTACTGCACTCGGTATATGTTGGCGCAGGATTTCAAACTGAGCGCGGGAAGCGGCTATCGGCGTATATCGCGCACCCACGATTTCCCCTTATTTTAAGGGGAAAATAGTGAGCGATTTACGCCAATAAATACGGTACTTCATTCTCTTTTACCCACAAGGAGCTCAAAATTCTTGGTCCTGTTATTTCTACCTGGCCGGGGTTGGGGAACCTTTGGTAGTAAGCTACAACTGGACAGGAACTGATGCAAATAATTTTCTTTGGTACCCCCAGAGGTGCCACTGTCTATGTCTTTGCATATCTTGCTCACCCAGCAATTACTGACACACATTGTGGTACTTCAAAAAAAAAAAAATCTTTGAATGGAAACAGCCTGAGGGAAAACGATTAGTAAGGCAAAATACCAACCATCAATAAAACAATATATTGATCCAAAGATGAAATTGGCTAAATGCTCGTAATTTCCTACTATACGACTAGTGAATAAAGACTGCTTCGAACAGCTAAACAGTCTCTCCCCTTGCTGGTTAGTCGTAGGTGGGTCAAGGCCCCTTTCACAGGGACACCATCAATTTAGACACGTTGAAAACCTATCGGTTCTTATCCGTTGCTTCATCTGTCTTCATCCATCATTAATTTATGTTGATCTCCGTTTTCACTTGTCTTCTGTTCTGTTAACATTAGTTTACATCCATTTTTGCATCTGTTTTGATTAGTTTACAGCAGTTCCTGTGGCTTTGATGACATTACCCAGAAAGCATTGCTTCTCCCATGCTGCATTGCAATTTTCAGTGACTTGTCCTTGCTTTGTCCTTTGTGTGTGCTCTCTGCGTTGTGTGATGGAGTCTAACAATTTTGGGGATAGCATGTCATTGTTTGTCATATTTGCCTATATGTACACGCTTTTTTTAGCTCCTGCCTCCTGGGCCGGGCCTTTTGGCTAGGACCGGAGGAATTTTTTATTCCTGGCCGGAGGGCCTGGTCATTGTTCATCATAATGACCACTTCTTTCACTCTCCTCTTCACTATCCCTTTCCCCCCACTTTATTTACTTTAAGCCTATGTTTGTCACGTTTTTGTCTTATTTTTGTTTGTGCACGTTTTGTTCACTGTGAGATTATTAGGGTGCCGGTCCTCGGGCCAGCCCTGAACGTCTTGGGAGTAGGTGGACATGGCCTTCTGGCTTAGTTCACTTGCTCTCATGGGGTCTCCCTTCGGGGGAGCCCCACCTAGTACTGGGAGGGTTCTGTTTCGGCAGTCCCTCCGAGGAAGTTGGGCCCGTGTCCGCTTCGGTTGCTCGGACCACAGTACCTCAGTCCCCGTCTGGAGCCTAATGCCCCGGGGGATCAGGGTTTGGGACCCTCTTCACAGGAGGACCACTTGACGTTGCACCCGTCTGCACGTTTTTGTGAACACTCTTTATGTGTGTGCACATTTTTTCTGCACCGGGTGGATTTTTTGGGTGTGTTCACACACCATAGGCTTTTAAAAAAAAATTTTTTTTGCCTATATGTGGAGAAAGGAGAGCAAGAAAAAGCAGATTGTGGCTAGGCGACTTTGTCTATTTTGTACCCATCCCATGCTACTGAAGTGGACTGAGGTTGAGTTCACATATAAACAAAGAAAAACCTTAATTTATTCCAAAGGGATCTTAACTGATTGGACATTGATGGACATTGTCCGTTAACATCAGTGATTTTATCAGTTTAGACGGATCTTGATGTACCCTTGTACGTTCAAAAAAACGGATACGATCGGAAGCGGAGGTGAATGGATGGTAATGGATGGTCATCCGTTCTGCCCATAGGAATGCATCGTTGGCAGATGGTTGAAAAACAGATCGCGTGAAAGGGGCCTAAGGGCCATTGCTACGCCCTTGAAGTCATATCTACAGTCAAGATAGGAAAGGAAGACCATTTGCAAGGGGATGAACTCTTACCGAACCGGAGCTCCCTCCTGGGGGCTCTATATGCTCATGTGAACTCTGTTTAGTTTACTGACCAGGAAGAATTGTTAGCCTCACACACTTTTTTTTTTTTCATTAAAGCAATCTTTCTTTCTCTTAAATATAAGCAGTGGGAGGGGACGGTCTCTAATGCAGTTCAGACTCATAGGGTCTTCACAGCATACCTGATACCCTCCCAGGAAGTAGATTCTAGATTTCCACATCAAGATTCTGAGCAACAATCCATCCTTGGGCCTCTAGGAAGTGCCGCTCAGCAGCAGTCATCAGAAAATGGGGTCCTTGTCTCACTCGGTGGCAGTCAAGGTTTAGGACTCGCTTTGACAGCAGTCACCAGCAACAGGACCCAAGTTTCACTTGACAGGGGTCACAACCAGTGGTATTCTACTCTCGCGTGACGGCCGTCACCAGCACCTGGGCCCCCTGTCTCACTTGACGGCGTTTATGACCAGCTGCATTCTAGTCTCACGTGACAGCGGTTACAACCAGAAGGGATTCCAGTCTCGCCTGACATCAGTCACCATCGGGTTCCTTACAGGTCTACAGCTCGAATTTCCACTCCCTCTTTTGCTCCTGCTTACCATGCATGTATCTTTCATCTCCCCTTCCGTCCAGCTCCTCCCCTTCCTTTACCCTGTCGCCATGTCCATATCCTTTCAGATATGATCTAGACACCACCAAAATGGCTACCCCCATCCTTAAAGATGGGCTCCACATGCCTGTATTATTGGATGCTCAGCTAGTGATCTTCTTTAAGATGGCTTCATTCATACACAAGTAACTGTTTAACCTAACTTTGTCTGTTCCACCATAGAATAATGCAGCAACAACAAAAGAAGCAGGAAGGTCCTGCAGCAACCATAGTCCTGGTTACCAGAGCTAAAAACCAGAAATAAAATATATTGCAGCCTACTAAACCTTAAATGTGGTGGCTGCTTTCATTTTCATGTTTAAGACCAGGAACCTATTAAATACCTGTTGATTTTGCCAGAAATGCAGTGTCCTTGTCTCTTTCGCTGAGCTGAACGCACAAATCTTCACATTTACCTTCCACGCTGTCATCAAGGCTCCTCCATAGATACAGTGGGGGAGTGAACGTATCTACCTATGGACAAGGAAGTGTGTTCTTCACAGGATTGGCAGATAAATATAAAGCGAAAAAAGAATGATGCATTAAAACAAATACAGCCACCTCCTCTAAGGAGTGGAAAGCTGCAATATTTGGTTTTGGGTTAAATATGCTTTAAAGTGATACTGTTTATGTTGGCGCTATGTAAAGTGTCTCTGTAGCTACAACAAAAACCGAGCTGAAATATCACAGCGTAATCTATTAATACTTTACTTTGCCCTTTCTTTGCTCCCTTGAAGAGCTGTAGCCTCCAGTAGAATTCTTACATCTGACACATTTCAGTTATGTCAGATGCCCAATCCCCCACTACACACTGTGCTTTCATTGGCCCCTGCTTCACTTACAGGACAAGATAGTGACATAGGTGCCAGCAGATGAAACCACAACAAGCAGTGGGGGAGGAAGGCATTTGACAGTTGTGAAAGTGTGTCACATGTGGATATTCTGTCAGATGCCATAGCTCTTCAAGGGAGAAGAGATCTGAGATTAGGGGGCAGGGTGGGTAAGCATTAATAGTCTTGTTTTGAAGTACAATGTATGGGCACAGTGTTGAACATTTACATTTTTTTTAAATGGCTGGTAACCACTTGCTATCCCTACATACTTAAAATGAATGACGTTCCACATGTGAGCAGTACAGTAGATCTCTATATTGGGTTTATATGTGATGGGCAGATTAATACTAGTATTACTATGTGTGAATCGTCGGGCCATCATACCAGGTTCATCCCTACCGGTTCCAGTTTTGGGTATTAGTAGTGAGTGGGACTCTCTCCATATGATCTCCCCAAGACATTTGAAACAGTGATTGTTTCTAGAGAACACCATTTATAAAAAAATATATACTGATTTCCTTTATTTCCTTCTGAAAAAAAAAGAAAAAAAAAAGAAGTAACTGGACTTAAAGGAAATGAGAAAGTAAAGAGGTTGCAATCACTGGTCTTTCACTTTCTTTAAAACTGTAGTTGCCTATCAACCATTCTGATCCACAGGCTTCATAACCTAAAAATCCTGGCTGATCCTGCCTGGCTATACCTTCCCCCCTGTAAACTGACCACGGTTTATCATGGCTGCCGAGCCCTGACACTGTGGTCAGTTTACGTGCCTCCATCATCCGCAGCTCTCCTCTCTGCTCTCCCCCCTCCCCTCACTTCCTGTCAACTCCGCCCACTCCCCAGCCCTCCCCTCCTGCTGCTATCATAACACCATAACCTTGCAACAATCCTTTCTGCTATGTTAAATAATAGCCCCAGTGCATTTTTTTTTAAATGCCGCTGTGTACCTCATTTCAGAGCGCCGATCAGCGTTCGCGTAACCCGGCTGCCTCTCTCCTCGCCGCCTCCTCCTGGCTGATGTCAGCACTTCCAAAGCACCTGAAAAGCACTTCCAAAGCACCACAACACGGGTGCCTTTAACCCCTTCCTCTGCTGCTAGCGGGGGTTAAAAGTAACCCGCTAGCGGCCGAAAAGAACCTATTAAACAGCGTTAAAGCCCCGCTAAAACGAGCGGCACTTTACCACTAACACTCGGACGGGGCCCCAGTGTGAAAGGGGCCTTGGTTATGCTTTCATGAAAAAAATAAAGCATTAAAGTATTACTAATCCCACAACAGTAAAATCGGTCTGTATATGCAGTAGAACATGCGTGTTATACTCACTGTGGAACCTAAGGGTTTAATCCTCTGCATTGTTCAAAAGGGCTGTTTAATCCTGTCTTCTCTTATCCTCCTCTTCTTCTCTTCCACTGTTCCCAACCAACTGTTCCCAACCAACTGTTCCCATCTTCTGATAGTACAGAGCCTTTGGAGTTACTCTGCACATGCTCAGTTTGTTTTTTGTTTTTTAGAGATTTTTTTTTTCTTGGGAGGCTGCATGTAATCAGCACAGGACAAATCAGCACTGTCCATACAGATGGTCAGGGGTGGTTCTGCAGCCTCATAGGACAGTCATAGTAGAATGAAAACGCCTCCTACAAGCTTTAACCAGACACTGATAGAAGTCACAAGACTGCTATATACTGCCGATTGAGAAAAGGTATTCAGCAGTTTTGTATACTAAAATAATTGCATTTCCATGTTCTGTGTAATGTGGGAGTCCAGATATAGTGAATGCAGGGTCCTGGGTTTCGCAACACTTTAAAGGGGTTGTAAAGGAAACAATTTTTTCCCTAAATAGCTTCCTTTACCTTAGTGCAGTCTTCCTTCACTTACCTCATCATTCGATTTTACTTTTAAATGTCCTTATTTCTTCTAAGAAATCACTTCCTGTTCTTCTGTTTGTAACTACACACCGTAATGAGGCTTTCTTCCTGGTGTGGAGAAAGCCTCTTGAGGGGGGAGGGGGCGAGCAGGAGTGTAAGGACGCCCACTAACACACAGCTACTTTCTCTATCTGCAAAGTAGAGCGTGTCCTGACTTGCCCGCTCACCCCCTCCCCCCTTAAGAGGCTTTCTCCACACCAGGGAGAAAGCCTTGCATTACTGTGTGGAGTTAGACGGAAGAACAGGAAGTGAAGATGTCTCAGAAGAAATAAGGACATTTAAAAGAAAAATCGAAGGAAGAGGTAAGTGAAGGAGGACTGCACTAAGGTAATGGAAGCTATTTAGGAAAAAGAAAAAAAATTCCTTTACAACCCCTTTAAGGTTAAAAAAAAAACAAAAACTTGTAGACATTTTTCCCACTTCGAGCATCCTGCAGTTGCCATGCCTGAGAACCAAAGACTGCATAAGATGAGATCATTTCCTGATTCACCTTTTTCCATTACTAGGTCTATTTTTTTTTTGTAACACTTTAGATACACATCAGTGCAGCCAGGTCTGGAGAGGAGGAAGATTGCTGATGTTGCACATATTTTGGCCTGTTGTAACAGAATGGCACAAACGTTTTCTGAGCTGCAAAATACACATAGCAGGCGGGGCCAGGATCTCCATTTTTATTTTTATATACTTAAAGGAGTTGTAAAGTAAAAAAAATTTTCACCTTAATGCAATCTATGCATTAAGGTGAAAAAACATCTGATGCTGCCGAGCCCCCGTTATACTTACCTGATCCCTCGAAAGTTCCGAGATCCTCTTTGCCGCTCATCCTGGCCGCTGATTGGCTAGAGCGGATGGATTAAGAGCAGCGCAGCCATTGGATGGCGCTGCTGTCAATCACATCCAGTGACGCGGAGCGCCGAGGGGCAGGGCCGAGTGATACAGTGAGCAGCTATATCACAGGAGCAAGCCCGCAATTACTCACCACCATGCGAGCTCTCTCGCATGACTGTGGTCAGTAATTGCGGGGAGGACCAGAGACAACCGCTGAGGGACCCCAGAAGACGTGGATCGGGGCCACTCTGTGCAAAACGAACTGCACAGTGGAGGTAAGTGTGACATGTTTGTTATTTTAAAGGAAAAACATTTTTTCCTTTTACTAACCCTTTAACTTGCTACAACAGAATTATCATCATACAATGTGTCTATGGAAATATTGTTATTCTTTTTGTTTGAGGTCCACTATAACGAGGACAATGGACTTTTTACACGATGATTTGGTGCAATTAAAAAACACTCTCTGAAATCCATACAAAACATCATTGTGTAAATACATTTGTATTCTACCATTGCCAACATGGTGGGGAATCACAACTGACTTTCTGTAGCTATTGAGAAAACAGTAGTGCAGATGGTGCCGCATGTTATCATTCATATGTTATGTTTATATGCCATCTGATTTTTTTGTTGTTGTGGTATTAACTGTTACAGCGTGCTCCTCAGTCCTCATTTATGAAAACTGGAGAAAGAAATGTTTTTTGTGTGCCTGTAGCAATATGCTACATTCTTTTTGTCTTGTACTGCTTAGAGAACAAGTCTAATATTAAACCTCGTACACACCAGCGGGTCTGAGCCACTGTACTAACACTCTGATGTTAGTACAGCCATCTCCCCTGCTGTGCTTTTGTGTTCTGAAGGGGGCGGCCCCACTGCCAGAACACTACAGTCAGCGCTGACCTTGAAGTGGTTGGCAGACCTTTGACAGATTGGCTGTCATACACATGAGCTGACATTCGGCCAGTGTGTACTAGGCTTTAGTGTCTGTGGGCATCTGCCACTACTTTTCTTTCAAGCTGCTTTCACACTGAAAGCACTGGCCGCTTTTTGGCCGCTTTTTGGCCGCTAGCGGGGCGCTTTTAACCTCAAAATTATTTGCTGCCCATGTGGCGCTCCCAAACTCCCCCAAAGATGCTGCTTGCAGGACTTTTTTTAAAGTCCCGCAAGTGCACCACCTGGGTGTGAAAGCTCTCATTGCAGAGAATGGGAGGTAGCTTTCAGGTGCTTTTACAGGTGCTATTTCTAGCGCTAACATTTCTGAAAACTGCGTCAGTGTGAAAGGGGTCTATGGCCCGGATTCACAGAGACTTGCACCAACGTATCTACTGATATGCCGTCGTAAGTCCAAATGTGCGCCATCCTATCTATGCGCTGATTCTCTAAATCAGATACGCCTGAATTGTGGCAAAATACGACCGACGTAAGTCTCCTACGCCGACGTATCTTGGGTGCATATTTACGCTGGCCGCTAGGGGCGCTTCCGTTGATTTACGCGTTGAATATGTAAATGAGCGAGATACGCCGATTCACGAACGTACTTGCGCCCGTCGCTGTAATCTACGTTGTTTATGTAAGGCGTTTTTCCGGCATAAAGTTAAACCACCAAAAAGCAGGTCTGTCATTTAGGGTATGGACGTCGGAACTGCCGTTGGATTTTACGTCATTTACGTAAGTCGTATGTGAATGGGACTGGGCGTAAGTTACGTTCACGTCGTACGCATTGAGCCGTCGTATCTTAGGGAGTATTTGCGACGTGATTCTGAGCATGCATGCGCCGTTCGTTCGGCCATGCATTTACATGGGGTCACGCTTCATTATAATACTACACGCCCACTGCCTTGCTACTTTGAATTAGGCGGGCTTACGCCGGCCATTTTACGTTACGCCGGCGCAAGAAAGGGAGCAAGTGCTTTGTGAATTCAGTACGAGCCTCTCTCTGTTACGTCGGCGTAGCGCATATCAGATGCGCTACGCCGCTCTAAAGATACGCCAATCTCTCTGAATCTGGCCCTATGTCTCTATACTTAAGAGCCTTTTCGAGAAATGCTTATACAACTAGAAATTAACTACACCTGTGATTTTTCCATCACTTTATAGGATGATTATTATTGTACAGGATTTATATAGTGCCAACAGTATAAATGAGGTCACTCTTTGTTGCGTTTTTTTTACTTAAAGGCATTAGAAACTTTCCAACCTGCACCTTTTTGTTTTTCACCTGTATAATATGCGCATTTATCATGATAATCGTGGTGTCATTTGTTGCAATGTATGCACCACTTATAGTACAGTACATCTTCACATTCCGGTGTCCGTAGTTCCTGTTCTTGTTCAAACATGCGGCATGGCACTGCACAGGTTTAATGCATGACCTCTATCTGTAGTCTAAGAACTGACACTTTCTATGAAAAAATATATCCCATAATCTCCGGGTCTAATGATTTAGCACTGGTGAAGGTGAGAGCTAAAAAGTAATTGGATATGATTCAGACACAATCAGGCAGTGCAATTAACAGAGATGACCATCTCTGGAAGAGATGTGTTTTCATCACATTAGCACATCGTATTTGTGATACAAAACAAACAAAATGCAGGTCACTAGTCAGGCTGTACTTTGTGGTAGGGTTGTGTAAATTTCAGGACCATATACACAAAACAAACAAAAAAAGTATAGTTAGCAGTTTGCCTGGAATTTAATGTTAAATGAATCAGTTGTCTTCAAGGGTAAGAAAATATATTGTGGTTAAGCAATTAAAGTCCACAAATACTCCCCTCCTGTGATGCAGCGTCTCTGAGCTATGATGACCTCTTCTCCCTTCTTTCTTCCCTGTGTCAGTTCTCATTTAAAGAAGATTGCAATAGGCAAGTTTGTTTAGTTCACACCATAGCCGCTTGCTGACCTGCCGCTGTCAATATACTGTGGCAGGTCGGCAAACCACCGTAGGTGTAAGAGATGGCGGGAGCGCACCCCCCGCAGCCTCCTTACTAAGGTGTCCCAGCTACGGTTACATGCTTACTATTAGTCCTGCATTATATGTGATAAAGGCTCAGGGACTGCCTACAGACCAGAGTGGACGGGAGAAGCAGTCGGAGCAAAGAGTACAGTAACCAATTCAGCCTCTTCCTCTACCCATTAAAGGTAAAGGGGTTGTTTTTTTTGTTTTGTTTTTATAACTAACATGTCATACTTGCCTCCTCCTGTGTAATGGTTTTGCACAGTGGCCCAGATCCTCCTCTTCTGGGGTGCCTCAAGGGCACTGCTGGCTCCTCCTCTTCTCGAGTGCCGCCACGGAGAGCCACATTCACTCGTGCAGGCGTGCATCCGAGTCCTGCTACTGTGTCCATTGACACAGACGGCAGTATTCGGCGCCATCCCCCCAGCTCCTGTGTGACTGGATTTGATTGACAGCAGTGGGAACCAATGCCCCCTGCTGCTATCAATCTATCCAATGAGGACCAGAGACAGCGGCTGGAGCTGCTGTACTACAGAAGGTTTTTCACCTTAATGCATTAAGGTGAAAAACCTTGAGAGTTTACAACCCTTTTAATGAGTATTTATTCCCTGCAGTATTGGGGACCCGGCTAAAGGGGTCTTTTTTTTTTCCCCCCCATCCTAGAGTTAGGCTTTAGGAGACCTAAAAAATCTTTTGCAGGTAAATGTCGATTTACAACTGTGTGTATTCAGCTGTTTGGCTGGGGTTCCACTTTAGCCACTAGATTTACTGTGTCGTCTTTTGTCTCTATCCATTAACATCTGGTTATTGATACATAGATGTACAGAACATCCATGAATATATTCCCATGCAGATTTTGTTTCTTTTTTCAATAAATGCCAGTAAAGTCTGATAAGATTATTTTTTTTCCCTGACATGAATTATGAAATGTGAAAAGAACATTGAGTGCTGGCAGTCTTGTTCAGGGCTCTTGTAAAAATTAGGAAAATTGCTTGATGGTTTTGGTCACAGTGACTCTGACTCTGCATGTACATCCTTAAGGTACACTTTAGTCAGAATTAAAATTAAGCTTTGGAATGCATATGGAGGGCGCAGTCTACTCGCTCTGGACTTCTGTTATTACAGCAGACCACCCACTGCTTAAAATTGCCTAGTCTGGTTTTCTGAAAGCAACATGCAAAGTTACTGGCCATGCAAGCCGGTTGTTATCAACCATCAGCAATTGTAGGATTCTTACAGTTTCTGGGGGAATGTGGGTGGTTCCTATACTAGGGTGACCAGACATCCCTGGTTTCAGGGGACAGTCCCCGGATTGAGGATACTGTCCCCAGTTTTGTCCCTGGATTGGATTTGAACAGGGGCCCGGGAAATTTCAAAGACAGCTAAGATTAAGCACTAATTTATAGTGCGAAACGCGTCAGCTGTTTTACTCCCGTGTTGTGTGCTGTGACTTGTAGTGCATTTTTCCTTTTTTAAATAAAGACAACCATCAAGGTTTTTTGGAGTGCGGCTGTCCATATATTTTTTTTCCATTTGTCAATTTCAAAGACAGTCAGTGCAAAAAAAAATGTATCTGAATTAAACAATTAACCCCCCCCCCCACTCCACCGCTTCTACTAGCTTAGGGGGATTGTATTTTTTCCATTATCTGTGCCCCTTTCTGATGATCATGTGCTGGTCGAAGTGGAGGGAATATTTCTTTAAATTTGGGTGCATGACCATTTAGCTCCGCTCGCATTTTCTTCTGCCTTGGCTCAAGTCCCAGCCAACCGCCTGCCTGCTTATCTCCTTGGCTTTCCTTTGTGATCTTCCTCCCCACCCAGTAGTAGCCGGGGCCCGGAGAGTAAGACTTTACAGGCTGTGAGGTGGTGCAGCAGTGCCGACGGGGATTGAGTCGCTTATAGTAAAAAAAAGAATATGTCCCCGGTTTTCATTTTAAAAATCTAGTCACCTTATCCTATACAGAGTAATATAACATGGAATGTTGTTGGACTGTAATTGTAGTGCAATACCTGTAGTAATATTTTTAATGATATACCTTGTAAATTGAGCTCCACAACTCAGGGGGCACTGTTATGCAAATGCCCATCATTAATGGTTTGACTCGCTGCCCAACATGAGAATGTGATGGGAGAAGGTCAAACCCACAACCACACAAATCGGTTGTGATAAAGCGCTTTTGGGTTTTGAGGCTCCCAGGGTCCTCCAGATGAAATTAGATAAGGTCCAGGTGCCAAGTATGAAGTGTAAATGGCAGTATACCAAGTATAATTTTAAATACAATTGGCTTTAAATGAAGAAAGCTGGTGGCTTTCCTAAAGTTCCACTTCTTTCAAAACGAGGGTAGTTGAGACTGTGTCAAATATTTTGTAGCATCTAACACATAGTTTCTCAACCAGGGTTTCATTGAACCCTAGGGTTCCTCCAGAGGTTGCTTGGGGGTTCTTTGAGAAATAAACAATTTCTGCCACTCAGATGAGTTCTGATTGACAACACCGATCTGTTTGCTATTTGTACTTGGGTAATTCTCCATAACCACATGTAAAGGATCATTCTTCCTCCTCACCAGAGGCGTCGCTAGCGGGTGACTATTGAGGCTATAGCCCAGAATTTGGGGCCCAGAGTCTCTAGGGCAGGGGTCAGCACCCAGCCCACCACCAATAAAAGCGGTCAACCGGCCTGCGGACAATTTCGCCGCTGACCTCTTCATTGGACAGCGACGAGCGGACAGTATCACAGGGCTGGATGGGGGTGGGAACTGCAGGAGTTAACTTTTTCCATTGAACAGCAGGTGATTGGTTGCCGGGCAATCCTACCAACCAATCGCCAGCCTGTTAATGTGAAAAGTTAACTTCAGTAGTTCTCGTCCCCATCCAGCCCTGTGATGCTGATCTCGGATGCTCTGCTTGCTGTACACCTATGTAAGGTAGGAGAGTTCTACCTACAGTGTGTGTTTGTGTGGTGGGGTGCAGGGGACAAAGGCCACTACAGTGGGGTGCAGGGGACAGAGGACATATACATGTGTATGCCCGCCCAACCATATGACATTCTTTACTTTGCTGCTATGGGCTCTAGCCTCAGATCTTTTGTAGACCTAGCAACACCCCTTCCCCTGACCATCATACTAATGTGTCATGAGTTGTAGATCTAGTAATTTTTAGCAGGGGTTCCCTGAGACTGAAAATTTATTTTAAAGGCTCCTCTCTGTTGAACAGACCAAGAAGAGTTGACCAAACGCTTTAATATTATGGTAAACCACAGATTGTAACACGCTGAGATTTATAGACGTTGTGTACCCTTTGTTATACGTAAATAAATGCTTCCCTACTCTTATCTGGGTGCTATTAACAATCAAAGGGATGTATTTAAAAAAAAATATATAAAAATAAAAAATAAAGCCAATGAGCCATTGTTGGAGTCAGAAAGCTAGCATTTTCATATTGCTGTCAATAGCATCAGAATGGTCACAGTAGCTAGAGAACATTGGTCAGTTTGAGCACCAGGACACTGCTAATTATTGTGGGCATTATATGGCTATGCTGTGCAGTGAAGTTTTAAAAGTGTCTGGCCTGTTAAACCAACTGATATGGGGGATGGCATTTACAGCAGCTAAGTGTGGTGTGGAGGGTTTTGTGAGTCAAGCCGGCCATACATGGATCAAAATGTGTCCAGTTCAGCAAGAACCAGCCGAGATTTGGTCCATGTATGGTCAGATGATCCATCGATCATCAGATTTTTTAATTATGATTTCTGCCGGCAACTATAGGTGCTAGCAGTGATCATTGTGTTCTGACGGCAGGGAAGTCTAACCCGCCCGCCAACAGAATACAGAACTGAGACATAGGTGGTGCATTCCCTCTGAGCCACGGTGTCACTTCTGGTTTCTCTGTGCCAGTGAGAAACCGGAAGTGACGTTGCGTCTCATGGATGGAAAGCACGACCCAAGGAGTCTCTTCTTTTTCTGTGCTAGAGCATTGAGTCACAAGTTTAGAGAAAAAGATATGTTTCTGTTTGCTACCTTTTTATAAGCAAGCTCTGCACTGACTGCATCCTCTCCGAAGGCCCATACTAAAAGACACCATGGGAAGTGGATATAGATCAATAAACAGTCCGTGCTGGGGCTGTATACTCTGTCCTGTGGTGCTGGGGCTGTATACTCTGTGCTGGGGCTGTATACTCTGTCCTGTAGTGCTGCGGCTGTATACTTTGTCCGGTGGTGCTGCGGCTGTATACTCTGTCCTGTGGTGCTGCGGCTGTATACTCTGTCCTGTGGTGCTGCGGCTGTATACTCTGTCCTGTGGTGCTGCAGGGCTGTATACTCTGTCCTGTGGTGCTGCGGCTGTATACTCTGTCCTGTGGTGCTGGGGCTGTATACTCTGTTCTGTGATTCTAGGGCTGTATACTCTGTCCTGTGGTGCTGGGGCTGTATACTCTGTCCTGTGGTGCTGGGGCTGTATACTCTGTCCTGTGGTGCTGGGGCTGTATACTCTGTCCTGTGGTGCTGGGGCTGTATACTCTGTCCTGTGGTGCTGGGGCTGTATACTCTGTCCTGTGGTGCTGGGGCTGTATACTCTGTCCTGTGGTGCTGGGGCTGTATATTCTGTCCTGTGGTGCTGGGGCTGTATACTCTGTCCTGTGATTCTAGGGCTGTATACTCTGTCCTGTGGTGCTGGGGCTGTATACTCTGTCCTGTGGTGCTGGGGCTGTATACTCTGTCCTGTGATTCTAGGGCTGTATACTCTGTCCTGTGGTGCTGGGGCTGTATACTCTGTCCTGTGATGCTGGGGCTGTATACTCTGTCCTGTGGTGCTGGGGCTGTATACTCTGTCCTGTGGTGCTGGGGCTGTATACTCTGTCCTGTGGTGCTGGGGCTGTATACTCTGTCCTGTGGTGCTGGGGCTGTATACTCTGTCCTGTGGTGCTGGGGCTGTATACTCTGTCCTGTGGTGCTGGGGCTGTATATTCTGTCCTGTGGTGCTGGGGCTGTATACTCTGTCCTCTGTCTGGCACCCTCCCCCCCCATCCTACAACTTCACCAGCCGCCACTGTGTAAAAGTGCCTCCAATGGGGGTCTCTGTTAATTCACATGGAGAACCGTATCAACCAAAGTGTATACCCAGATTATGCAATTTTCTTTGCTCGATTTGATGCAGGAGTTCCTCCCGCTGCACCATTTTATACTGCCAGTGGGAGCTTTCCTCTCCATCAGAATACAATGATCACTGCTGGTGTCTATGGCTGGTCTAGAGTTTGTGGGAGCCTGACATTGCACTTACGATACACTAATCGCACACACAATCATTTTCAGGCTCCTGTGAAAATAAAAACAATAAATGCACATTTTTTTCCCCCCTGCAGAAATATGTGCATTTATTCGTTTTTTTTCTTTAAAGGTTAACTTAACCTTTCCTAGCAATGGATGGGGATATTTTAAATTATTATTTTAATGTAGTGTTCTTAAAGCAGAGGCCCGCCTAAAAAAAAAAAAAAAAAATTAAAAGCCAGCAGCTACTGACTTAATAAATGGACACTTACCTGTCCAGGATGCCCGCGATGTCGGCACCCGAAGCCAAGCAATCGCTCGGCTCTCGGCTGCCCCTGCCGCCATCCTTGGTGAGGGAATCGGGAAGTGAAGCGTTGCGGCTTCACTTCCCGGTTCCCTACTGCAGATGCGCGAGTCCTCATTGGTCCCCGCTGTCTTCTGGAACCTGTGTTTCCCAGAAGACACCGGGTCGGGGGGAGGGAAGGGGCGTGTGTCTATGCCGGGAAGTGGGTGCAAATACCTGTATTATAAAGGTATCTGCACCCCCTCCCCCCTGAAAGGTGCCAAATGTGACACCAGAGGGGGAGAGGGTTCCAAAAAGAGGTTAACTTTTTGTGTGGACCTCCGCTTTAATTAAACATTGGATGGCACCTATTTTTTTACCAAAGCAGTTTTATTGCATTCAGAAATGTCCTCTGGCGATGTTCTTACACCCCATTATTGAAGGATATGTATTCTTTGGTGTATTTAGGAAATTATTGTCGGTGCATATGGTTTTTGTTTTTGGTTAAACTGTTAATACTTAAACTACTGCGGCTCAGAAAACAACCAGTACATTACAGAGACACTAATGAGTTTTTTTGTCTGAAAGAAGGCCCCTTAATTAAAATCGTATATTATTGCTATTCCTTAATTGATCTCTAAGCATCAATTTGTAGCAAAGACACTCAGGCCCCCTGCATGGCTTGGAAGATGGAAAGCTGCCAAGCCTGGTAATGACATGTCCCAGAAGCCAAAATGTGATGTCAGGAGGGGCTTTTCAGGAAATTGTAGCATGGATGATCAATGATGGCAATTGGTCTGTCACTGAACTGCATCCCATATAATGCTCACCAACCACTGCTGGAAAAAGATTTGCTGTTTTCCAATTAAGGAAGCTGTCTTTTTTTCCCTTTTATTTTTTTATGTTTTAATATTTGTTTTTTAGTACACTGAAGTAACCATTTTGTGATTAAAATTGTATTTAAAAATAAATATGCCACGCAAACAGATTGTTTTTTTTGTTTTTTGCCTGTATTGCCAATATTTATGTGCATTTGTGGGACACATACAGCCGTCCCCTTGTACTAACTTGCTTTACGTATTTCTTTAACCACCTCAATACTGGGCACTTTCACCCCCTTCTTGCCCAAGTAATTTTTCAGCTTTCAGAGCTGTCACACTTTGAATGACAATTGCGCGGTCATGCAACACTGTACCCAAAAGAAATTGTTATTTTTTTCCTCACAAATAGAGCTTTCTTTTGGTGGTATTTGATCACCCCTGTGGTTTTAATTTTTGGTTTTTCGGTTTTTATTTGTTGCGCTATAAACAAGAGTGGCAAGTTTGGAAAAAAACACAATTTTTTACATTTTGCTATAATACATTTTTTTACTAGTAATGACTGCGATTTGTAATTTTTATTGTGACTGTCGCGGACATATCGGACACTTTTGACACATTTTTGAGACCATTCACATTTATACAGCGGTCCGTGCTATAAAAATGCACTAATTACTGTATAACTGTGACTGGCAGGGTAAGGGGTCAACACTAGGGGGCGATCAGGGGGTAAAATATATTCCCTAGGGAAACTTTTTTTATATGCAGCACGGTGCATTTTTGGCTCCAGAGACTTCAATGGAATTGCATTAAAAAAAGACTGAAAAATACATGCATATGCCTTTTTGGTGCATTTTCCCACATGACAAGACACCTCCTCCTAGCAACAGTAAACCATCTTAAAAACGCATAAAAAATGTACTTAAAAAAAAAAAAAGATGCTCCAGAAAATGAGATGCAAAAACCACACATGCATAGAACCTAGCCTTTGCTGCTGTACTTAAAGCAGACCTCCACCCAAAAGGGGAAGCTCTGCTTGTTTGGACCCTCAACACCCCCCCCCCCCCCCCAACCACAGACAAATTTGCACTGTTTTGGGGGATAGGGGAGCAGCCCACTCCCACTAATGTGTAAAATCAGCGGTGTAAGTGCATTTCCGGCCCCTCCTCCTTCCCCGCTGCCTTTTGGGACACGCCCCGGCCTCAGAAGATGGCAGGACCATTCAGAAAGTGCAGCGAGACTTGTGCATGTGCAGTAGTTAACCGGCTGTGAGGCCTGAAGTCTTCACTGCCAGTTTCCCTTACTTGCAATGCCGGCGTTTCCACCCAAAGCTGAATGACAAATCGGCTCGGAATGCTGACATAGTGGGATCCATGGACAGGTACCAAGTGTCCTTTATTAAAATTCAGCAGCTACAATATTTGTAGCTGCTGATTTTTTTTATTTATTTTTCCCCAGACTGGAGCTCCACTTAATTTGCTAGTTCATCTAACACTCCCCTCCCCCTAGACTAGCAATGCTGCTGTCCAAAGGTGTCTCTGTGCTCCTTCATCCAGAGTGGGGGGCACTCTAATAAAGGAGGTGTGTTACTGACCAGATCATCAGGTAAAAACAGAGGGGGGGAAAAGCTTAAACAAGAAACAAAGAAAACGTACATACAACTAAGGCCCCATACACACGATAGAATCCATCCGCAGATAAATCCCAGCAAATGGGTTTCAGCGGATAGATCCTATGGTGTGTACACGCCAGCGGATCTGTTTCCGCGGAGAAATCTCCTCTGGGATGGATTCCAGCAGATCGAATATTTGCTGACATGCACAACAAATCCATCTGCTGGAATCCATTCCAACGGATGGATCCGCTCGTCTGTACAGACTTACCGGATCCATCCGTCCAAAGGGATTCCCCGCATGCGTCGTAATGATTTGACGCATGCGTGGAATTCCTTATATGACAGCGTCGCGCCGTCGCCGCGTCAAAATCGCGGCGACGGCGCGACACGTCATCGCCAGAGGATTTCCGCGCGGATTTCAATGCGATGGTGTGTACACTCCATCGCATCGAAATCTGCGGAAATCTTTGAGAGGATTTATCCGTGGAAACGGTCCGCTGGACCGTATCCGCGGATAAATTCTCTCGTGTGTATGGGGCCTAAGGATTGGTAAGCTGCAATATATTAAATTAGGGCTGTGCAAATTAACTTTTAATTAATCGATTAATCTTGAATTTTTTTGATCGATCAAAATCTTTTTGATCGATTAAAATTCTTTTGATTTGTACTAACCTCTCCGCCGGCTTCTGGGCCTTCAGGGAGTTCTGTTGGAGATCCAGTAACGTCACAGACGCCGGCAGGGCTTGCCATGTCCATCTGAGGGGCTCCTTTGCTGTGCCTTCATATCTGCATGCCGGCGGGACCTTACTATCTGCCACACGCAAGGGCTGTTACACTTCCCTCTATCACTTCCCTCTATCAACCTGGGATTCTACAACCATCCACTGGGAGTTGTGATAGTTCCCTTCATGGGACATCTAAATGCCGACGGACTGATGTTAACCTCTCCTCGTCTGGATTCAGCAGTGGTATCGTTGTACACATTTTTATACCAGTATCATACTTGGCTACATGTTTTTATGACTGCTTTTGGTACCGTTTGGTATTACTCGCACCATTTTTACAGTTTATGTAGCTACATCGATTTCTCCAGTGCAATATTTATTTGGTTACCTACTTGAAGACTATAAAAGTTTTAATGCTATTCCCATCGAGCGCTGCCTTTGTGTGTTTTTGTATCCTGTTATCCATTCTTCCAGTGGTTGGTAGCTGCATTGGGAATCAGCCTGCAAGGAGATCAGCTAAAAGTCTTTGGATCTGTATGTGCGTTATAATTAATCGAAATTAGTCGATTAATCAATTTAAAAAAAAAAGATTACCGTAATCAAACAGAATTTTTTTGATCAGTAACAGCCCTATATTAAATGTTTTTAGTTTTGAATTGAATAGCGCGGTAATCTTCCTATATATGAGGACCTTTTTTATTATATCTTGTACCGAGCTATGTTCATAATGTTTGCAGATTCCCACTTATTCTATGGGCCGGCAAGTCTGGTTAGACCTCCACACAGAGGTGATTTGGCTTTTCTTGTGAAGAGGCGTTGGAGACATGCACAATTGCTGGCAGGAATTCTGCAGCTGGCACCGTGCAAAAGCCATCATTGTAAGTCAGTAAGTTTCATTACAGCAAGGTCATTTGGAACATTTCGGGAGCGGTGCAGCACAGAGGGTTATGGGATACCATGGAACCTTTGTTTGTGCTTAATAAGCGTGACGTGAGGGCAGCTGATGGTATGAGCAGGTGGAAAAGCTGGCAATAATTACAATCTGCTGAAACAGATTTGATAGATGGCACAGCACCGTATCTATGTGAGGAGCACCAGTATTATCCCCTAATACCTTTTCATTTTCAACACCCAAGTCATGTCATTGCTGATCTTGAGACTGAACACAATTAAAATGCAAGCCTCACATCTGTTACTTATTGACAAGCTTACTAATTAGTATCCTGGAGCTCTTCTATAATCTTTGTCTACTCTTCTGCAGCGTACCCTGGGAATAATATATTTTACTGAGGCAGCATGCTTCTGTATAATATTCATGTCTGTGATTGTGTAAAAATTCAACTTTCTATAAGGCTAAGGGGTCCTTAAAGCAATGTTAAAGGGGGTGTAAAGGTTTGTTTTTTTATTTTCAAAATTGGTTCCTTTAAAGGGGAGTTCCAGCCAATATTTATGTTTATTAAAAGTCAGCAGCTACAAAAAGTGTAGCTGCTGGCTTTTAATAAACAGACACTTACCTGCTCCAGCGACGCGCCGGCCGGGGCTCCGCTCCTCTCCCCCCCTCCCCCGGCCGGCGTCTTCATTGTCACTGTGGGCACCCGGCCGTGACAGCTTTCGGCTTCACCGCTGGGCACTCACTGCGCATGTGCGAGCGGCACTGCGCATGCGCGTGGCCTGGCGCTGCGCTGTTTGATTGGACAGGCGATCGCCTAGGGCCTGTCACGTGTCCTAGGCGATCGCCTACAGGGAGGGGCTGCCAAAAGGCGATTAAGCTTAATTGCAGCCCCTCGGCGGAAGGAGGAAGTGGGACAGGAAGTCCCCTTCTCCTGAAGCCCCCCACTCCCCCCCCCCAAAAAAAAATTACATGCCAAATGTGGCAGGTAAGGGGGTGAGGAGTGGGATAAGCGGAAGTTCCATTTTTGGGTCGAACTCCGCTTTAACCACTTCACCTACGGAAGAATTTACACCCTTCCTTACCATGAAAAAGAGAGATCCCCCGGGGTGGAGCTTTAACGGTAACGGCTGATTAAATCAAAAGCGTAGTAATAAAAGTTTATTATACAATAAATACAAAAATATAAATGTTAAAAATATTTTTTCTCTTTTTTTCTATTCTATATAAGAGTGTTGGTAGCGCATACAGGTTTCCCTTTTTTGATGTTTCTTTACCCTTCCATACCAGAGCACTTTTTGCGATTCGGCCCTGCGTTGCTTTAACTGACAATTGCGCGGTTGTGCGATGTGGCTCCCAAACAAAATTGATGTCCTTTTTTTCCCCACAAATAGAGCTTTCTTTTTTCAGAGGTATTTGATCACCTCTGTGGTTTTTTATTTTTTGCGCTATAAAGAAAAATAGAACAATTTTGAAAAAAATTCTATATTTTTTACTTTTTGCTATAATAAATATCCCCAAAAATCTATAAAAAAAACACATTTTTTCCTCAGTTGGGCCGATGCGTATTCTACATATTTTTGGTAAAAAAAAAAAACGCAATGAGCGCATATTGGTTGGTTTGCGCAAAAGTTATAGCGTCTACAAAATAGGGGATCGTTTTATTGCATTTTTATTTTTTTACTAGTAATGTTGGCGATCTGCAATTTTTATTGTGACCGTGACATTGCGAAGGACATATCGGACACTTTTGACAAATTTTTGGGACCATTCACATTTATACAGCGATTAGTGCTATGAAACTGCACTGATTACTGTATAAGTACTAATAGATATAAGATTGACAGTGTGTGTGTGGCCTGGCCTGGCTAATCCAATGGTCTGTCCTAAAAATCCTGAGGGGTTATGCTGTGCCTATGAGCACTAGGTTTGTGATTGCTGTATAAATGTGACTGGCAGGGAAGGGGTTAACGCTAGGGGGAGCTGAAGGAGTTAATATGTTCCCTAGTGTGTGATTCTAACTGTAGTTACTGGGAACACAGCATCGGTCCTGGGAACACACAGATCCACGGTCCTGCCATGATTGCGGGCAATCGCTGGTGCCCGGCGGACATCGGCCACCAGGCACGCGCACCGGGTCCCACACGATGCCGCCCAGGATGGGGGATCCCATCTGTGGACGTCATATGACAATGGGTGGGTAGGGAAGTGGTTAAACTATTGCATTGTCGGTTCACTTAGCTTTTCCTTCGATTTCCCTTCTAAATTTTTTTTCTTTGTCTGTCTGAATTTCTCACTTTCTGTTCCTCCTCAGTAAGCTTGCCCCCATCTTCCGAGCCATTCTGGCTACATCCCTGCTTGGAGACATGTGAACACAATGTCTCCCCGCAGGAATGTAGTCCCAAGGGAGGGGGCGAGCATGCTAACAACGTCTCCCCACAGGGATGTAGTCCCAAGGGAGGGGGCAAGCATGCTGACTAACCCCCAGCCAGAACGGCTCAGATGATGGGGGCAAGCTTACTGAGGAGAAACAGGAAGTGAGAAATTCAGACAAAGAAAAAAAACATTTAGAAGGGAAATCGAAGGAAAATGTAAGTGAACCAACAATGCACTAGCTTAAAAGAACCTTTTTTGAAAATTAAAAAAACAAACCTTTACAGCAACTTTAAACCCAGGAACAAAAATTCAATATATTCATTTCTTGGCTTAATAATCCTTAAAGCAGGGGTGCCCAACCTTTTGAAGAGTGAGGGCCACTTAAGCAACTTCATAACCAGTCGTGGGCCACAATGAGCGGAGCGGGTGGATGACAGGTCACGGCTACTCTATAGGCCCTCTGATCCGCCCTGATGGAAGGGGATGAATTCCCTTCTGTTTTTCGGATTGGAGGTAGGTGGGCGTAAACGGACACCTGACTTTCTGAAGAGGTGAATTGAGGGTCCCATTTGGTCGGCTGTTTGTGTGAAAAGGGCCTAAGACTGCTTTCACACTGATGTGCTGCGGTTTACCCACACCGCGGGTGCAGCATAGTGCACCCGTGTCTATCCTGCGGGTTAGCTGAACTTTGCCATAGACTCCGCCTGTGGCAAAAGCCAGTGCTGTAGAGGAATCTGTGATCTGGGCTTGCCAACCCGCCATTCCAGAGCAGGAGGTCGCGGGCCACATCAGAGGGCTCCGCGGGCCACTGGTTGGCCACCCCTGCCTTAAAGGCTAAGTTGACCTTTTTTTTTTTTTTTAATTACCCTATGTACCAATATAGCATTAATGTAATTATTTTGCAAAAATAAAACCGCTTTCCATTTACTCTTCACACGCTTACCTGACTCTCTTCATAGCTGTTTAAACACTGCTTCATTACTTCTGCCTTACTTCCTGGTCAGATGTTGGGTCATGACACATGAAGTAGTTGACCAGCTGATCTCAGCGAGCACACATCTATCTACCCTCAGCTGGTCAACTCCTTCCTGTGTCACGACACCAATAGAGTGATCAGTGCTAAAAAAAATGCACTGATTACTGTATAAATGACACTGGCAGCGAAGGGGTTAACATCAGGGCGATCAAAGGGTAAAATTTGTTCCCTCTGTGTTTATTACTTTGTGGGGGAAGTGCTGACAGGAACAACAGAGAGATCGCTGTTCCTGTTCCTAATGAACAGCAGATATCCATGTTGTCCCCTGTCAAAACGGGGATCTGCCTTGTTTACATAGCACACATCAGGGAGAATTATGTGGGCAGGACAGTGAGGATGATCTGTGTGGCAGGGGTGCAATTACAGGAATGATGCAGTGTATCTCTTTCCATGCAGCAGCTGAAAGCAGGTTGTATGTACTCCATCCTCGGTGCAGATTAGCTCCCTCACACCACTGCAGATGTCACACAGACAGCACAGTGGCCAAGGTGTTATGTTGCTGGATGAGCCTGATGGGTATTCAGCGCACTGGCAGCCCCTCCATACAGGCCCAACTAATCCCATGCATCTGGCTACCTAATCTACATGTGGGGTGCCGGACGCATGGATTCCAATGTTTTTTTTTTTTCATAGAAGCACGTGATTAGAGCCAGAGGCTCTAATAGGCTTCAAAAAAGGGTGGGCTCGCTGCACATAGAACTGTGCCCTAAGCCGACCCAGTTGTGTGACAATAGTGAATTATCACTATTCTCCTCCCGCCTAATCACAACGTTCCTATTGGCCATCGAGGAGAAGGAAGGAAGGAAAGCGGGAGGAACACAGGTGACCTAGATGGGTTAAGTGCAGGGTTGGTGACTGACTGGGGGTTGCGGCGGGTGGCTACAAAATCTGCACACTGCCAGCTGTCAATCAAGGAGAGAGTTTACCTGATGGGGACCTAGTCTCTCAGCTTTCCTATCGGGCTAAGCCCACTAGTTGCTAAGAGCTTGTCGCTTTTTCTTGACAGCCAGTGATACAAACATGCCGCCCTGCTACACATTGTACAGAGGCAGGCACTCTGCCTGCTTCGCTACACCAACTTAGGATTGGATATTTTTAAATTTTAAAGGCTAGGTTCACCTTTACAAAAATAAATGTACATCTTTTTGCAGGGAAAAATTGTGCATTTATTTAATTTTTGTTATTAGGAACCTATAAAGCATTGCACCCACAATCAGATCACTTGTGACTCCTGCAGACTGTCGGTGTAACTGTCTGCCCGTACCTCGCACGGGCAGGCAGTTACTAAATGACAGGAAGAATCAATGAACTCATCGGTGCTAGAAAGGTCACGCAAATGTCATTAGTCCTTTTAAGGATTTTTTTTTTTTTTAGATGCCTTCAAAGTGTTGTTGCTAGGCAGAATAGTTAATCTTCCCTCTTCCTGCACCTAGGTGCTTAAGCTTCCTAACCTACACCGCACAGACTCCTGGGAATGTAGTGGGTGTAACTTTCCAGGAGTCTGTGCACTCCCCAGTCTCGAAGAATCATGTGACTTTTACAGTACTGGTGCTAAAACCTGATCTGAAACCTATTACACTGCTTGTGCAGCACTGAGCATGTGCGAGATATGGCTTCATGATGCCCACACTTAAGATGGCCCCAGTCAATTTCTATTTTATAAAGTGTCTAAATGCTGTAACAACCTAACAAAACGGACCTTAGTTTACAGACTAACTTTACTAGAATACATTAAGCTTGTGTATTACAGGGATATTTATATTTAAAAAGTGAAATTGTGGCCGTAACTCCGCTTTAAATTTGAAGTTAACTCTACTCGGATATAAAATACATAAATTAATGCAGCTGTGTTCAATAATTCATAATTGTACATTTTTAAATACAGGTCGAGTACATACCGTATATACTCGAGTATAAGCCGACCCGAGTATAAGCCGAGGTACCTAATTTTACAACAAAAAAATGGGAAAACGTATTGAGTATAAGCCTAGGGTGAGAATGCAGCAGCTACTGTAAGCGAAAAAGGTCAACAGTGCCCATTTGCACGCGTCACTGTGCCCATTGTCACTGTACCTGAAATTGACATGCTGCGGGCGTCTGTTCATTGTTTAAAACTCGCAGTCTCCTCCTGGTCCCTTCCGTGATAGACGTTTCTCTGCAGACACAGTTCCGCCCATCACGGACGTTCTCTCATCCTCGGACTCAGTTTCCCAGCAGACACTGTGTTCGGCCAATCACGGACGCCCTCTTGTCCGAGGATGAAAAGGCGTCCGTGATTGGCGGAACACTATACACAGTGTCTGCTGGGAAGCCCAACAGTGAGAGAACGTTCGTGATAGGCGTTTCTCAGCAGACACAGTTCCGCCTATCACGGAAGGGACCAGGAGGAGACCGCAAGTTTTAAACGATGGACGCCCGCAGCCTCCCAATAATTTCAGGTACACTGACTCGAGTATAAGCCGATGGAGGTATTTTCAGCCCTAAAAAAAGGGCTGAAAAACTCGGCTTATCCTTGAGTATATAGGGTAGTTACATAGGTTGAAAAAAGACACAAGTCCTTCTAGTTCAACCATAGTTCTGAATCTGACCTAGTATTGGCATGTTGCAGTCACTGTATATCGGTGCTGGAGTTTGAGGAAGCAGTGCAAGGAGCCAATTAATGTGCTGACAAGAAGCATGCTGTTAGGAGGAGAAAGCAGAGGGACAGAGAGATGAGCTCATCACTGTGCTGCTTCTTCTTTCACTGTGTAGTCACAGACCGGGACAGGTCCAGGACAACCTGGGCTCAGTTTGGGTTCAAGTGGGTTGAATGATGAAGGTTCTTACCACTATGGCTACGTCCTTGTGCCTACTCATTGGACAGACCTGTGCAGAGCATCCTGATCACCAGAGGATATTTTCCAGTTGTCATGGCAACTGGGATGTATGGGAAGCTCTTTGTATACAGTGTTAAACTCGGCTCCGAAGACATCATGGGCATGTCAAATGATTGTCTTCCGTGCTGCAAACACTTGTGGCATGGGTTGCATGGCCTGCTTGAAAAACTCCTTTTGGCAGAGACCATATGACCAGTAATATAGAATAGTTTACAAGAAATTAAAATGAAAGGTTGGTACTTTCTTTGTATTTTTTTATGACTTCGGAGAAACTGATTTAAATAAAGTACTGTAGGTCCATTTTAAGCATGCTAAGGTCTCGGCACTCTGAGGTTTGGAAGCTATGTATTTTATAGATAATAATAAATCTAAGGTGTTATTCATACAACTTTATAGCTGCATTGAATAAGAGCATTTTTTTTCTTTATGGCTGGTGGTAAGTTTTATTTTAAGTGGTCAGCTTTAATAGCCAAAGTCCGCTTGTCGGTCCCCTTTGTCCTTTTTCAATATATATATATATTTTTTGTTTTATTCATGTGTGAATAATTTAAATGTCTCAGGTGAATTGTTTAATGTCTCTAAAGGCTTCAGTGATTTTCCTCCTCAAAATCACTGTAAAAAATGTAGCGACTTCAAAGAGTAAAAGATATTCCCAAACCTCGACACCGTCTTTCATAACACCCCCCCCCCCTTTCTAATTTACCTTGAGGCAGATTGAGATGTATCTTCATAAATCGGCCCCATCTTAGAAATCTTTTATGCCCAATTTAATAGGATTTTTTTGTTGGGGCGCATTCCTTTAGTGACTTTTAAGAAATGTGCATGAATATCTCAGTGCCATTTTTTTAGTGATTTACATTATTCTTGACTTTGTCACAGATTCAGTTGGCTTCAGGGGTCAAGTCCTGGGGAAAAAAGTGTGGGAACTCCCACCCAAGATCCACTCCCCCACCAAAAAAAAAAAAAGATACGCTCATATGCAAAATTACTAAACCGCATGTTTTTTTTTTTTTCCGATCCTCTGTACCTTAATAATCCTTTGTTACTGGTCGCTTTCTGTATATGGATTCATCGGGTAGTGTGCGGGTATTCCGTCACTTCCTCGATGCCGCAATGTCTCCTGGGAGCTTTTGTTATTGTTCCCAGGAGACATTGCGGAGGTCTGCTGTAAGTTATCGCAGGATTTAGAAAGAAGCAAGTTCTTTCTAAATCCCGTGATAACTCGCGACAAACCTCCGCAATGTCTCCTGGGAACAATGACAAAAGCTCCCAGGAGACATTGCGGCATCGAGGAAGTGACGGAATACCCGCACACTACCTGATGAATCCATATACAGGAAGCGGCCAGTAACATAATGGATTACTAAGGTTCGCCTGCCCCTGACAGTGACTCGAGCTGGGCATCGCCGCTTAGTGAAGGATCGGCTCGGGCGGCTCGGCTGCTCTAGTCCTGCAAAGGGAACTGAGTTCCTGCTGTGAAAAAAGTGCAGTAACTCCGTTTCCATGAGTTCCCGCAGAACTTGAGCCCTGGTTGGCTTTAAAGGAATCTTTAAATACCATGGCTGGTATATATTATATGCGGACCATCGCTTTGTATTTCTATGTAAGACCCCTTTCACACCGAGGCACTTTTCAGGCGCTTTCACGCTTAAAAAACCATCTGAAAAGCTCACAAAAACCCATTTACATTAAAATCAATGAATGCTTTCACACTGGGGCAGTGCGCTGGCAGGGCGGTGAAAAAGCCCCTCTCCTCTGAAATGAATAAGAAGCCCTTCAAAAGCGCCTGAAAAGCTCTTCAAAAGCACTCTGTTTTACTGGCAGTTTAGAAGCGTCTCAGAGTGAAAGGGGCCTAAGTGTGTTTCTTCCGTATTTGCCGGCGTATAAGACGACCCCCTAATTTTCCAGCTAAAATGTTGCTTTTGGGATATACTCACTGTATAAGACGACCCCCTTCCTACTAGTCTGTCTGGAAGCTGAGGGGTAGCCGGAAAAACCGCTGACAGGAACAGGCTTTATTCAAATCTCACTGTGCCATTGCATGCCTCATCTCACTGTGCCATTGCATGCCTCACTGTGCCATTGCATGCTTCCCTGTGCCATTGCATGATGTCCAAGGGAAAGTAAAAACCCCATTGGTGGTTCAAACAGCCCTTTTAAATGTATTTTGTGGTGTCTAGGGATGGATCGAAGTCCTCGTATTTTATGATCAAGTTACTTTTATTTTGTTACTTCCTCAGTTTAAAGGTGATACACATATTCTGACATGTTTGGTTGTACGGGTATTACTGGATTGTGTCTGGATGGACTACTTTGAATGTCTTGTACTCCAGTGCACAGGGTCAGGTGCTTACCTAAAGGATCTTGGGAAAAGGTTTCTGAAGTCTATAGTGGTGGGCCAGTAGTTAAAGGTAGGGTTGGTCTGGCCCAGGTTCTCAATCACCGATGCTAATTTGAAATTTGTCTGGCATTTTGTGGAGCTTTCCCAACATTTTTCTAACTACGCTTTTATATAAGGTCACTCCAGTGACATTAACTGACGCAGGCATGTTTTGGAAGAGCACTTCTGAGCAGTGCACGTCAGCTGCGGTCATGTGACTGCTATACACACTGCACATCCCATACTGTAGTCCATAGTCTTTAGTCCATCTTGGGAGAGAGCAATAGATGGTAGTTCATTCTCCATGGTCCCACCGGTTATGCAAGGATTAACGTGGCCACCCTCTAAGTTGGATCACAGCAGCCAAAAAAGGGGTTTGTAGGAGAATGAGAGCAAAAGACTGTACTTTTTTTATAGTGGTTGGTAAGTTACTTGCATACATTACTTTGTATCCTCGGTTTTCTAAAGTGCTGTGGGAGCCAGCCAGCAGAGGGAGGTCACGTGACAGCAGAGTGGCGCTGTGAAAGAAGGTATTTAGGATTATAACAAAAAAACTGACCCACAGTAATTTAGCTCTGCCTAAAACAGAGGGAATACAAGTTATGTGGTTATGTATTGGAGCGTAAATAGTGGCAGGCGGAGTAGGGAGCAGATCCACTCTCACACACAGACTGAGTTGACAGGCAGGGAGGTAGGGGAGAGGGAGAGATTGTGGACAGACGGAGGCACGTAAACTGACCACAGTATCATGTATCAGCAGCCATCATTACCGTGTGCAGCACTAACACTAAGGGGGATACAGGAACAGGGAGGATCAATCGGGTATTTTACATCATAGAGAAGGGCAAATTACACTGCAACAACACTTTGCTATGCTTTTGAGTTAAATATATATTTGGCTAGAATTTTTTCGAGTTTAGTGTCATTCAATTTAAACCTTTATATTGCTTTGCTTCGTGATTCCTAGACATACTTTTCTGTGCTGTATAGTGTGAGAGCAGTCATGCATTAGGATGGATTATTACACTTTAGAACTGTTATTAACAATACATTTAATGCTTTAGGCAGGTTTCTGTGTCTGTGCAGTGTAGCAAAGTGTATCAAAGTTTAATCAGATATCCCAATGTATTTATGTACTTTAGGATCTAAAGAGGGAGAACTTGCCTTGCACTGAATAATTATTTGGTAGCCTTGTATGTGGTGGATTACGGTTTCTTGCAATTTTTCACAGACCCACAATATGACTGAAAATATAATTTATTATTATAAGAGCCAGTTCACACTGGGGCGGCACGGCTTCGGGGGCGACTCAGCAAGGCGTCCTGAAGACGACTTCAGAGGCGACTTTCAAAATGACTTCTGTATAGAAGTCAATGCAAGTCGCCCCCAAAGTCGTACAAGAACCTTGCGTCGCTCCTATTAGAACGGTTCTAATGAATACGATGGGACTTGTCAAGCGGCTGAGTCGCCCGACGAGTCGCCCCAGTGTGAACCGGCTCTTAAAGTGGATGTTTTGACTTTAGCTGTAACTGCAGCTAAAAATGTTAATATATAAAAGCAGCTTATCAGACTGTGCACTTTGCAAGTGCAGTTTCTCCAAAGCTTAGTAAATGAATCAAAGCTTCACTTTGTATAAGATACACAATCGCATGCATGGAAAAATATTTTTTTATGTTTTGGTTGGATGATAGATGTCAGCAGAGCTTCCTCTCATTTACTAAGCTCTTAGGCTCTGTTCACACCTAGGCGTATATACGCCTGTAGTGCGACGCCGTAGCCGCCCCTGAGACGCTGGAGGGATGATTTCACATCTCCATGCCGAACGCCGTACGCCTTCCGCCTGAAAAACAAGTCCCGTACCTTTTTTTTTCAGGCGGCTTTCGGCGTTCGGCATAGGAGATGTGAACCATCTCCATAGAGGGGGTACAGCTGCATTCACAATCGCTGCGTTTTGTCGCAGCAAATCGCAGTACAAAACGCCGCAATTTGCGGGACAAAACGCTGCGATTTGGTACGCCAAGGTGTGAATGCGGCCTAAGACTGAACTGTTTATTTGCCTTTAGTAAATCAACCCCATAGAATACTGTATTTTTGGTTACGGACTTATTTTTGCTGTGACCATAAGGCCAGCAAGGTATTGCTGAAAGGGTCCAAAAAGGCATTAGGTGTGACATGTTCAAAACGCCATTGTCTTTTGAGCAGTGCACCCCAATCGTACATAACTCCAGCACATCTTGTATTAAATCTAAATTCACAATCTACCTTTGTAATTCAGGAAGCAATCTTAGTTGGCAGGAAGTTACTGTAGCTCACAATGGGCGATTTCATATTGTGTAGCAGACGTAAGCTTCTCCACTTATCTAGCAATCAGAGCTTAGTGTTCTTGAAAATACTTAAAGTAACCTTGATACGTAATCGTGATTGTTGGCTTTTACAGTTTTTACATGTAGATTTGTTTATGTAGCTCCCACATGCAGTTGGTATGTTCGCTCCATGTTTCTGTAGGGTTCCTCCAGGTCCTGTGGCTTCATCTCGCAATCAAAATGCCAACTGGTGGGTTTAGGTTTCATCCTACCACATTTTGTGTGCCAGGGACATTGAATTGTAATCACCAATTTGGGACAGGGACTAGTGTTATTAGATACAGTGCATGTCTAAAGTATTCAGACCCCCTTCATGTTTTTTCAGTTTTGTTATGTGCCTGATACTACAGTTTTCATTTTTTTTTTCTCTCATTAATCTACACTCAATACTCCATAATGACAAAGTACCGTATTTGCCCAGTATAAGGCGCCTGGGCATATAAGACGACCCCCTAATTTTCACTTTGAAAAGTTGGTTTTGTGCTTTACTTAACTTAACTTATAAGACAACCCCCTTGTGCGGTATGTTCAGAAACAAAGAGGCCGCTGCCACCAAATGGATATCAGCCCACCGGGTGCTCTGTAAAACTGTATATGTGCAGTTCAGCCAATCCCGGCGGGCGATGCACTCTGTTGATGACTACAGAGACTGCTATGCCTGCTTGGCAGAGGTTGTTACTCCAATCTGAGCAGGCTTAGCAGGCTCTGTAGTCATCAACCGAGTGCATCACCCGCCGGGATTGGCTGAACGGCGCATATACAGTTTTACAGAGCACCTGGCGGGCTGATATCCATCTGGCGGCCTCTTCACCCGGCGTATAAGACGACCCTCGCTTTTTGGCTGTGTAACTTCGGGGTAAATGGTCGTCTTATACACCGGAAAATACGGCAAAAACAGGATTTTAGAAATGTTTGCAAATGTATGAAAAAGGGAATTAAAAAAGGAAAAACTGAAATATTACATTGACACAAGTATTCAGACCCTTTGCAACAACACTTGAAATTTAGCTTGGGTGCCTTCCATTTCTCTTGGTCATTGCTGAAATGTTTCTACACATTGGGCAAGGCACACATAATTCTCAAATGGAAGAAGGTTGACACAGCCAGGACTCTTACAAGAGCTGGTCACTCAGCTAAATGTAGCAACTGGGGGAGAAGGGCCTTGGTAAGAGAGTTGACCAAGAACCGATGGTCGCTCTGGCTGAGCTCCAAGGATCCCGTTTTAGATGGGGCAAAGTTCCAGAATGACAACCATCACTGCAGCCCTTCACCAATCTGGGCATTATGGCAGAGTGGCTAGTTGGAAGCCTCTCGGTGAAAAACACATGAAAGCCTGCTTGGAGTTTGCAAAAAAAGCAGCTAAAGGACTTTGACAGTGAGGAACACGATTCTCTGGTCTCCTAAAACCAGGTTTGAACCATTTCGCCTCAATTCTAAATATTATGTCTAGAGGAAACCCAGCAAAGCTCATCAACTGTTCAATACCATCCCAACAGTGAAGCATGATGGTGGCAGCATCATGCTGTGGGGGGGGGGTGTTTTTTCAGCAGCAGGGACTGGAAGACTGGTCAGGGTTGCAGTAAAGCTGAATGAAACAAAGTACAGAGATATCCCAAGGACATCTGACTGGGCCAAATGTTCACCTTCCAACATGACAACGATCCTAAGCACACAGCCAAGACAGCATAGAAGTGGCTTAGGGACAACTCAGTGAATGTCCTAGATTGGCCCAGCCAGAGCCCTGACTTGAACCCTATTGAACATCTCTGAAGAGACCTGAAAATGGCTGTCCACTGACAGCCCCCATCCAACCTGCCTGCCTGAGCTTTAGAGGTTTGCACAGAAGAATGGCAGAAAATCCACCAATCCAGGTGTGCAAAGCTTGTGGCGTCATACCCAAAAGGACCCAAGGCCATAATTGCTGCCAAATGTGCTTCAACAAAGCACCGCATAAAGGGTCTGAATACTTAGTACATGTGATTATTTCAGTTTTTTTTTTTGGACATTTCTAAAATTCTGTTTTCATTTCGTCATCATGGGGTACTGAGTGAATATTAATGAGAAAAAAAGGCATATGTACACCCTTATCTTTGCAGCTTAAAGGGGAGCAGTTGAGGGGGGCTGCTCAAAACTGCATACCCCCCAACCACAACTATAAATTAGGCCTTATAGTCTTGTACTATAACTTTAGTTGAGCATCACATGCCAGGACCAGGTAAGATCATGCTACGTAGGGAATACCAGGTGGTTTAGACAATAAAAAGCACTCCTCTTCTGTCACTGCATTTCAGACTTATCTATATAGGGGAGCTAGTTTATGGCTGTTCAGTTTCTTTGACGCACTATATTTGAGGATAATCAGAAATCTCTCCAACTATCATTCACAGTCAGACATTGCCTATGTGTAGCTACCCTTGGTGTTTGACAAGTCAGGTATTACAACCTGTTAGAAAGAAAGTTACCGCTCCAGGTGGATTGTGTTAGGATGATCAGTGTGGTCTCAGGAGATCAAGGGTGCTGGCAATGCACAAGGCAACAAATGGAAAAAGAAAATATGGACAGCCGCACTCCAAAAAACCTTGATGGTTGTCTTTATTTAAAAAAGGAAAAATGCACTACAGGTCACGGCACACTACATGGGAGTAAAACAGCTGACGCGTTTCGCACTATAAATTAGTGCTTATACATAGCTCACAACCTGTTACCTATAATTAGAGAGATTGTTTTTTGTGTTTTAAATACGTTCTTAGGCTAGGACGACCAGACGTTGGGGGACACTCCCCGGATTGAGGACACTGTCTTCGTAGCCCGTCTGTCCTCGAATCTGTCATCTCAGCAAGGGGCCCGGCGGTAGAGCGGGAGGGTCTCCCAAATCCTGCCCACCAATAAGCCTCATCCCCCACGGTGTAGCTTTTTACAAAACAAACGTCTCTGGGCCCCCTGTGCTCAGTGGGGGCCGGTGGACAGTAAACTGGGTATTTTGTCATTATCGTTATTTAGGCAGATTAATCCACCGTATCGCACTACACAGTTGAAGCCCGGCCTCTTCAATATAAATACACCATGATCGCCTAAACCCGAAAATGAAGAAAAAGTCCGCTTACTGTCACCTGGCTCCCTCTGAACACAGGGCGCCCAGAGTCGTTGCATACAATAATTTCATAAACACATACCATATACACTGCATATGTCATTTGAGGAAAATATGCTTATTTACAATTTGCCAATAAAATAAAAAAATGTCCCCAGATTTAATTTTAAAAATCTGGTCACCTTTATGTTGGGCCAAGATGACTAAAGCACCAGAACAAATAGTGTTTTGTACAATGGGACCAATATAGATGCAGTTCATGTGAGGGGGTGGATAAGGCTGAACGCCATAGACTGAAATAAATAGGTCTGTAGTATTGATCAGATATAAGTGCTGAATTGGTGTTTTCAGAGAAGACATGAGGATACATGTAGATTAGATAAAACTGCAATTACCCTTTTTAAGTGTGCAATACAGTTCAATCAGTAAAACTGTATAGCCGCTTTTAATCAGGATGTGTTTGAGCTTGGAAAATATTACTTATATGAGATTATTTAGGAAATATTAGTCTGTGGAGGCTGCACTCTCCTCTAAGCTTTTGTCTGCCGGTTAGTCTTGTGTAGAATAGAGGACCGTACACACGTTCAGAAAAATCCAGCTTCAGAGCGATCATACGATCTGGTCGTTGGTACAAAGCTTTCATATGAAAAAGGGACAAATACATTTTTCTTGTACAATACCAGATGGTACGATTTTTAGTTTTTAACCACTTGCCGACTGCCTCACGTACTTGTACGTCGGCAGAATGGCATGGGCAGACAAAGCAATATATATATATATATATATATATATATATATATATACATTGCTCTGAATCTGAAGCCTAGCGCGTGCCTGCTGCGGTCTCCATGACCACGGGACCCGCGGACTCTATGTCCGCCGGTGGCCCGCGATCGGGTCACGGAACGGCAGAATGGGGGATGCCTTTGTAAACAACGCGTTCTGCCTAGTGACACAACACTGATCGTCTACTCCCTCTCATCGGGAGCAGTGATCAGTGTTGTGTCACAGTAAGCCTCACCCCCTACAGTAAGAATCCACTAATCGCTGTATAAATGACAATGGTCCGAAAACAGCGTCAAAAGTGTCCAATGTGTCCGCTATAATGTCGTAGCTAGTAAAACTAGTAAAAAAAATAATAATAAAAATGCCATAAAACTACCCCCTATTTTGTAGACGCTATAACTTTTGCGCAAACCATGCGCTTATTGCGATTTTTTTTTTTTTTTTTTTATATATTTAAAAAAAAAAAAAATACCAAAAATATGTAGAAGAATACGTATAGGCCTAAACTGAGAATTTTTTTTTTTAAATATGTATGTGTTATTTGTATAATGTGTGTGTATTCATGCCCTGCTTGGGCTGGCTTTATATGTGTATTTATGCACTAATTGCGTTGGCTGCCTATATATGTGCATGTACCGATTGGGATCACTGGCTATTAATGTGCTTTCATGCACTGATTATGTTGGCTGGCACTCTCTCTCTATCTCTATATATCTATAGATAGATATATCTATCTATAGATATATATATATATATCTCTCTATATATATATCTCTCTCTATCTATATATATATATCAGTGGCGGCTGGTGCTCAAAATTTTTAGGGGGGCGCAAAGGAAAAAAAAATTGCAGTCTCACTGTGCCCAATTGCAGCCACTGTTACATGCCATCAAATGCAGCCACTGTGCCATCAATGCCATGCCATTAAACGCAGTCACTGTGCCATCAATTCGCACCACTGTGCCATCAATTCGCACCACTGTGCCATGCCATTAAACGCAGCCCCTGTGCCATACATTGTCACCACTGTGCCATGCCATTAAACGCAGCCACTGTGCCATCCATTGTCACCACTGTGCCATGCCATTAAACGCAGCCACTGTGCCATCCATTGTCACCACTGTGCCATGCCATTAAACGCAGCCACTGTGCCATCCATTGTCACCACTGTGCCATGCCATTAAACGCAGCCACTGTGCCATCCATTGTCACCACTGTGCCATACATTGTCACCACTGTGCCATGCCATTAAAAGCAGCCACTGTGCCATACATTGTCACCACTGTGCCATGCCATTAAACGCAGTCACTGTGCCATCCATTGTCACCACTGTGCCATGCCATTAAACGCAGCCAATGTGCCATACATTGTCACCACTGTGCCATGCCATTAAACGCAGCCCCTGTGCCATACATTGCCACCACTGTGCCATGCCATTAAACGCAGCCCCTGTGCCATACATTGTCACCACTGTGCCATGCCATTAAACGCAGCCACTGTGCCATACATTGTCACCACTGTGCCATGCCATTAAACGCAGCCCCTGTGCCATACATTGTCACCACTGTGCCATGCCATTAAACGCAGCCCCTGTGCCATACATTGTCACCACTGTGCCATGCCATTAAACGCAGCCACTGTGCCATACATTGTCACCACTGTGCCATGCCATTAAACGCAGCCACTGTGTCATCCATTGTCACCACTGTGTCATCCATTGTCACCACTGTGCCATACATTGTCACCACTCTGCCATGCCATTAAACGCAGCCACTGTGCCATACATTGTCACCACTGTGCCATGCCATTAAACGCAGCCACTGTGCCATACATTGTCACCACTGTGCCATGCCATTAAACGCAGTCACTGTGCCATCCATTGTCACCACTGTGCCATGCCATTAAACGCAGCCCCTGTGCCATACATTGTCACCACTGTGCCATGCCATTAAACGCAGCCACTGTGCCATCCATTGTCACCACTGTGCCATGCCATTAAACGCAGCCACTGTGCCCTTTAATGGTCACCGCTGTGCCAATTGTCCCCACTTTGCCCTGTAAATTGCGTCCCCCCCCCCCCCCGGCACTTACCTTTACTGGAGTCAGGCATCCACGTCCCACGATGTCTTCTCCCGCCCTCGATGACTGACAGGCGTCTCAGCCAATCAGGTTACAGGTAGCCAGAACCGGCCAACGTGATTGGCTGAGACGCCTGTCATCTTATTCAAGGGGCGTACAGTCTGTGCGCTCCGAGAATAAGCTTTCGGGCTGTATTGGGAAAGCCTATCAGAGCCGTTGGCTTTGATAGACATTTCCCTACAGCCAACCAGCTGGCGTTATTCAGATGGCCGGACATTGAGCGCCGACCATCCGAATAACATCGGCAGCGGTGAAAATAACATAGATTCGTGCAATGCATGAATCTATGTTATTTCACTCAGTGGCGGTGAGAGCCAGAGGGGGCGGCGCTCCAGCGCCCTCTATGGACGAACCGCCACTGATATATATATATATCTATATCTATATCTATCTATCTATCTATCTATCTATCTATCTATCTATCTATCTATCTATCTATCTATCTATCTATCTATCTATCTATCTATCTATCTATCTAATATAATGTGTCTGTTTATCCACTGATTTGGGTGGCTGCCTATATACTGTGTGATTTTATGCACTGATTCTATTGGCTTGGCATGTATGGACTGGATGGCAATACATGTGTATTCATGTACTGATGGGTATGGCTGGCTGTATATGTGTATTTGTGCACTGATTCGGAGGGCTGGTTTTGTTTTTGTGTGTGTATTACCCCCGAAGGAACTGCTGGTTTGATTTCGGTGGCACGTTACCTCTGTCTTCCCGCCATCTAGGGTACTGGATGAGAGCTGTAATAAAGTTTTTCTGTGCTTTTATTACCCAACGAGGTAAAAATGGTAAATAGTAGAAAAGGTGAAGGGATAGAAGGTATGGAAGGTGACAGATTCAGGTGTAACTAGTTACAGGAAACCGTCCTGCTTCCAATGACAACTTTCTTCGCCACTCTAGCCAGAGTGGGTATAGTGCATCTGGCTAGGCCTCTCTCACCAGCCTAGCAGCCAGAGTGCCATTCGGGAACTTTAGGATGAAGTCTCTGCCACAGACCCTCCTAAATGTGGAGATGGCTTCGATCCAAATCCTTCTCAACTGGATTCAGCACCCGGATCTCCATCTAAATTTACAGCAGCACCAGCTATGAAAGTAGCCAGGCGCTACATATATGTATGTATATGTATGTGTGTAATATATATGTGTGTGTGGGTGTGTGTGTGTATATGTGTGTGTATGTGTGTGTGTGTATGTGTATATGTATGTATATATATATATATATATATATATATATATATATATATATATATATAATATATAATTTTTCTTCTTCATGCACTGATTGCATTGGCTTAACATGTATAGACTGGGATGGAGGGCTTTACATGCACTGATTGGGACAATTGGATCTACTGTACATGCACTATTAGGAATGGATGGCCAGACGTGTATTAATGTACTCATTGGGATGATGGCTATATAAGCGCATATCAATATAAAGAAAAATGAAAACAAAGTCCTGAAAATGATTTTTGTCTGATGATCATAGTGACCCTTCAACTTTCAAGTTATGAGTTCTGATTTTATTGGGCACTATGCTGATTTGCATGCTTGTGCTTGTTATTGACATGATGATGTCAGGCTGGGTTCACACCTTCCCAGTGCAATGCACCATTTTTATTTTTTGCGCTTTTTTTTGTTTGTTTATTACTGAACATTGTGTTAACGCAACTTATTCAAACAAATAGGCTGTCAATGCACCAAAATGTCCAAAAAGTATTTGGTTTAGCATGTTTTGTGGTTTGTTGCAACGCATGTACATTGGAGCTGTGTTGCCTTGGTGCCCTCGGGTGCAACTTGAACTGAATGAGATTGCAGTGTGCTAAAGTGCATTTCGGTAATGCAACACACCATAGCAGAAAGGTGTCAGCCCAGCCAGACAACTAGGTTTTTCCTGATGGAAGCCGTCTATGGCAGCCTCATTATTTCTCCCATGACAGATTTTCTTTAATATTCATTGCATGATTTGGATGGCGCACATACATGGGGTCTGTTGATTCAGGCACACTGGGATGTACAAATGTCACTGTAATAAAGTTACCTGCGGTAAGGTAATGAATCATAAGTTGTCTATTACCACAATTACTCCTACAGAGTGGCAGATTTATTAATCCCTAGGGTAATACAGAGCTTGTGCTTGTTCAATAAGAATCCATTGTGTGTGTATGCGTGCAATGCTTTTTAAAGGGGATTTCCATTTTTAGCAGCACACCTGATGCCCCCAGTTGGTTACATACTACAGACGTTCTATCTCTTCTGCTTCATTATGGAGGTTCTGTGTCATTGAGACAGTCTGGGCGGTTGGCTTTCTTTGTTGGAGATTGTGATAGAATTCTTTTTTTTTTTTTTTTATCAAAATGATCCTGTTTTGACGTGGTAAAGCCATGCAGTATTTTACACGGCTGCCAACTAGGTCCATTAAATATGGTATTGGTTAAAAAAATATATATATATATATATATATATATATATATATATATATATATATATATATATATATATATATATATATATATATATATATATATATATATATATATATATATATATATATATATATATATATATATATATATTTTGAGGTTGTCTGCATTATTTTGACATCAAATTACAATTTTTTATCTTTTGACCAAAATTCCATTTTAGTTTTCTTATTTAACTCGCCTGAATTTTTTTTTGTCTTATTTTAATCTACTAAAATCTGTTACATTATGGTTGACTAAAAACAAATGGGTTTAGTTAAATTGTAATGCATTTTTCTAGAATTTGCAAACTCGTATGCTCCTGGAGCAAACATCTAATGGCGTATTTTTTCCCCACTAGCTGTGCCCCTTTCTGATGATCATGTGCTGGTCGGAAATGGGGGGAATATTTCTTCATTTTCAGGTGTATGCCCATTCAGCTCCGCTCGCATGTTTTTCTGCCTTGGCTCAAGTCCCGGCCACCTACCTGCCTGCTTATCTCCTTGCCTTCCCTGGTGGAGTGATCTTCCTCTGCTCCCAACCGAGTAGTAGCCGGTTGACAGACTGTGAGGCGACGGGCAGCGGCGATGAGCAGAGAGTCGCTGATTGCCGCCATTACTAGTAAAAAATAAAAAATGTCCCTGCATTTCATTTAAAAAAATCTGGTCACCTTATCCTAGTTGGGTCTTGATAAAGTCAGGAGGTTAGACTGCTGCAGCGTGGGGGAGGGGTAGAGGAATATGCAAGTACATTTTTTTTTTTTTCTCCTAGTCTTTAATGAGCAATTAATGCTTGCAGTGCAGGCACAGCTGTACTGCAATGGGAAACTTGCTGCGTTGCACCTTAATATTGATGTATAGTATTTTTTTCTGATGGTAAGGATTAACATTAAAAAGAGATCTGCTTGAGGTTAATCCTCTTAATAATTTGAAAAGGCCCGTTTCTGTGCATGAATTAGAATGACACATGCATGGGGGCAGCCATATTTGCATTTTCCAAATGCAGACCCTGCGTCTCCCTATCGCAGCCTGAGTTGGCAAACTGATTGAATCATTTGTATCATTTATGTGGCTGGTATATCATCATAGCATGTATTTAGTGAAAGTAATTACACCGATCTCCTGAGAGCTCTCTGCAGTGGTGAATTTAGAAATCTTTTTTATGGATTCACACGGTTGTGCATGTTGGTATGCTGTGGTAGCATTCATTCCTAAGCCAGTGGCTGTACTCATGTACAGAAGCATCAGTGTTCACTCATACATATGAATACAATGTGCGCCGGGCATTTGGCTTTACAAGAGTACAGCCATTCTTTGTATGGCAGGCGGAACATGGCACCTACCCATCATATTTTCAGCCATGAGGCCTAAATGTTCTCTGCTTATAGTCTCTTCATTTCCATGTTTAGTAGGTGTGCATCTTTATGTAGCGCCCTGCTCCCTTTAAACAGGCGCTGCTGTAAATTTAGAGGGGCCTGAGTCGTTAATTGGCTCAGACAAGTTTAATTATGCGAAAATTTAGCCTCTGTTCCAGCCATGGCTGTGCTGGGAGTGACCAACATTGTTCGCTTGGGGGTGTCATTACCACCCCAGGCCAAGGGTGGCAGCAGCTAAGTCAAGGTGGTATTGGGTGTTCCCCCTCAGCAGCGAGACAGTGGTAGGTTTGTTCTGCTGTGTATGCTGGGGAGGGGTACTTAAGGGACAGACACCATTGGTCTGGGCTTGTCTTCAGCCCGTCCCACGCTCCTCATAGGTTCGGTCGCCCGTGTGCGCCTCGTGGCCAGCCTGGCCTGGGGTGCGCGTTCTGAATCCTGACCACGGGACCATGCTGGCCCGGAGTTGAGACTTCTCCTGGTAGGCCCAGTGGTCAGACTGGGGCCTACGTTTGCTGAGGTGATCCTGTGCTGTCCATCCTGGAGGGAGGAAGCCGCTTGATGAAGGGAGCCAGGAGAGGACTTATCCTGGAGAGGACCATGCAAGAGGCTGGTATCTTGGGAGAAGGCCTGGGAACTTCATCGAAGGATGCACCATGCACTGAGAGGCTTGATGGTAATCGCCTGTCAGGTTCAAGGTCCTATCAAAGTTAAGCTGGAGGGGTCCGGGTGCTGAATCCTGTGTCAATGGGATTCTGGACCGAAAGTGTCTCCATTAAAGGAAGGTCTGTGGCAGAGACTGAACTTTACTGTGCGCCATTCCGGTTGCTAGGCCAGTGAGAGGGACCTATCCGGGTGAGCAATACCCACTCTGGCTAGAGTGGCGACGAAAGTAACTGTGTATGCTGGAAGCAGGAGTGTTTCCTATCTGAAACTATACACCTGAACCTACCTACCTACCCTTCCACCCCTTTAACTTATTTTTCCTATCAAGTTCTACAATAAATCTCAGAAAAAGAAGTGTGATGTGTGGACATTTTAATTTCTCAGGCTCTCTTTTACTACCCTGGACAACGAGAGGATAGAGGTAACATGCCGCCTAAAAATACTCAGCAGCTCCTGCGGGGATAGTGCTACATTTATATATTGCTTGACTCAATGAGACCTAGATATCTTGTCATCAGAATCCTGGACTCATTGGGGTTCATTTACTAAAAGGAATTGTCACTTTGTTTTGTGAAGAAAATTCACTTTGCAAAGAATTCCCAATCAAGAGCAAGAAAATAGGCCCAGCACACACCCGGAATCGCACAGCAGCGCATGAGTGTGTTTACATGTAGTTCTGTGCGGTGCGATTTTGGACCATTCATTTTGAATCAGCTGAAATCACACCGCAACAAAAGTAGGTAATATGCTTCTTTTGAAAACTCTTTGCAACCGCTTTTCCGATCCTGCGCAGGCAAACACATTGCGTTTGGGGTGTTGTTAACTGCAACAGTGCGTTTTGAACGTGGTGTGGAGAACGCACGCTTAGCGTGTTTCCTGCACTGCCATTGTACTGCCCACCCGAATCCTTACAATACAGTACACGTACATTATGCAGCTGTTTGCATGCTGTTATAGTGATGCTTTGACTTGCGGCTTCTTTAAAGTGTTACTAAACCCAGGACCCTGCATTCACTATATCTAGTCTCCCACAGTACATAGACCATGGAAATGCAATTATTTTAGTAAATGTAAACTGCTAAATACCTTTTTCTCATCAGAACTATATAGCAGTCTTGTGACTTCTATCAGTGTCTGGTTAAAGCTTGTAGGAGGGGTTTTCATTCTCCTCTGACTGTTTTGAGGCTGCAGGACCCCTGACCCTCTGTCTGGATAGTGCTGATCACATGCACCCACCCCCCCAAAAAAACTCTCTAGCAATACACATCAACTGAGCATGTGCAGAGTGCCTCCAAGACTCTGTTCCATCAGCAGATGGATTGGGGACTGTAAAAGAAGGGGAGGATTAGCGAATCAAACAGCCTTTTTACACAGTGTGGAGGAATAACACCTTAGGTTCCACACTAAGTATAACAAGCATGCTTTACTGCATAAACTGACTGTTATTACTGTTGTGGGTTTAATAACACTTTCTGGCTGCAGAGTTTGATGGGCAGCACCGCCTATTAAACTTGCCCATTGAATTTTATAGTGCCACCCTGCAACCATGAATCAAATGCTTTCTTCACAGTTGGGCACAGTCCTGAAATGTTAGGTTGCCATTTGGCAATTATATAAAAAAAAAAAGTGTCAGGAGGCGGCAGTAGTGCCTACTGTATATCTGCCAGCTGCTGTCATACTGCCCTCTAAAAAGCAATCCACAAAGAGAAAGAGACCTGGAAAATTCTATTCCAAAATTGAATTACCTATTTGCCTTTAGTAAATTGTGTTTAGGGGAAAATTCCACTTTATAAACCAGTATAGCCAATGTAGTGGTCAGCACAAGCATTCCTTATTGGTACAGCAGGCACCCAACCATGCCACCCTTTCTATCTAGATCTCTTCCATTGACGTCAGTATCTACAACTGCTACAAGTGATCATTTTGTGATTTAGAGGCCCTAAAATAGTTGCAATCTTCATAATGGTCTAGGCATGCTTACTGCATGTGCTGTGCCAATTGAGAAACACATTCATAAAGTCGCATTTTAGCGGCCCCCACTGCTTCTTCAGCCTCCTCCGATACTATACTCCACTTGCTGCACTTCTAATTGAGCTGATTTCATTTGTGCTTTATTTTTAGATTGTATCTCTGCCAGAGCAGAAGTGAATTACTTAGGCGCTCAGCAGGAAACTGTAAAGAAAGAACGCCAGTGCACGCCAGTGAATGCAGATTGACGATAGCACACTTTCACATGTCAGAAGCCATTGTGTACAATTGTTTGAGCTGTAGCTGTGCTCTTTGTGCCGAAGGCCCCTCGTGTGCTCCTGGATGTGCAGTCCGCACCGTCTAGTGCCGAGAATTCAATCATCTGCCATGGGATTTACCATCTGCCACAGAATCTGATCTAACTGGTTAACAATTAATGAACTCTTGAGTTGGAAGAGTTATGTTGACAATGGCTTTGTAATGTTAAATTACTGAAAGGTGCAGCGCCAATTACTGGAAATATTGATTACTTTCAGCCGTTGCCTCTTGGATTCTCCGGTTCCGCAGTATCCCGTTCCTGTTTGTTGTGTGCGGTACAAGGGCAGGGATGTAAGATAGATTTGTTTTGATCTCATAAAGATATCAAGTGTTGTTTCAAGGGGAATTGCTTTGCTTTAGAGAAATGGAAAGTGATCTGTTGATGTCATAGTCGCTTTACAGGGATGCTGGAAGGCCTGCGGTGCTTATGCCGAGCAAACGGAGACTCCACTAAATGTAGTCGCAGATATTACATAGCGGTAGGAAGTGCGATCTTGAGCCAAGTATTTATTTCTGGTGTTCTAGCGCTGGCAATTTACAAAGCGCTTTACATATTGTACATTCAATTCACATCAGTGCCTGCTGTCGAAGAGCTTGCAATCTAAGTTCTCTATTTCACATGCATACATATGCATACTAAGAAGCATACTAAGACCATACATACTAAGACCATTTTGGTCAGTAGGCAATTAACCTACCAGCATGTCTTTGGAACATGGGGGGGAGACTGGAGTAACCAAAGAAAACCCACCCAGATACAGGGAGAACATACCGTATACACTTTTCTTGCAGGTAGTGTCTTGACCGGGATCTTGGCACCCCCAATGCTACATGAATAAGTCCAGGCGTCAGTTTGCTATAGATAGTTACATTGGTCCAGCTTGGCAGTGCCGGGACAAGGTAATCTAGAGCCCATAGCGAACATGTGCCAAACTGGCTGCCACCCCCCCACACACACACATATACACAAAATGTATGAGCATTATGTGTCAGCAAAAATCCCTCCACAAAAAAAACACTAAGCACTAATCTGCATGCTTACCCCCCAAGCATAAATTTGCCCTCCTCCCAGTACAAATCTGCCCCCCCCCTGCTGAAAGCCAATTCTTTGCCCCCCCCACCCAATCACCCCAAGTCCCTAAGCTCAAATGCCCTACCCACACAAAAAAAAAATCCTCTACCCCTAAGATTTCCCCTTCTAGTACACATTGTCTCCCTCCCAGCACAAATACCCCCTCAATCCCCCCTCCTAGCAAATCTTCTCCTCCCCATCCCCCTTCCAACACAAATCCCTCATAATCTCCACTCTTGGCATACCTGTCTCAAATTTTGCCTCTTAGAACAATACTCACCCCCTGCCACCCCCCGAATTCTCCCTTCCGATACAAACCCCCCCTCCCCAATCTCCTTGTGGTACCACTGTGCCCAGGGCACCCCAGCCCTTCCTGCACACCCCTTGTCCCAGCCCTGGAAACGGGAACCATAGTTTCTCCTTTTCTTGGCCTGTAAATTTTAAAGTGAGGGTATGGATCATAACCAGGAATTGGTATAAAGGGCTCGGAGAATATTGGGGGGTCATCCGACTCACAGACTGGAATATTTTATTGGGTATAATACTCCATATAGCACTAATCTGCATGCTTGCCCCCTAAGGATAAATTTGCCCTACTCCCAGTACAAATCAGCCCTCTGCTGAAAGCACAAGTCCCTAAGCACTACCCACGCCCAAAAAAAATCCCCCCCCCCCCCCCCAACAAAAATTCTCTACCCCTAAGATTTCCCCTCCTAGTACCCATTGTCTCCATCCCAGCACAAATACTCCCTCAATCCCCCCTCCTAGAAATTCTTTTCCTCCCCATCTCCCCTTCCAAAACACAAATCCCCCTAAATCTCCACTCTTGGCATACCTCCTTTGAATTTTGCCTCTTGGAACAATACTTACCCTTCCAATGCAAAGCCCCCCCCCAATCTCCTTGTGGTGCCACCCACCTCACATAATACCACTGTGCCTAGGACAGCCCCACCCCTCCACACCCCTTGTCCCAGCCCTGGAAACAGGGACCATAGTTTCTCCTTTTCCTGGCCTGTAAATTTCAAAATGAGGGTATGGATCATAACCAAGAATTTGGTATAAAGGGCTCGGAGAATATTGGGGGTGATCCGACATCACAGACTGGAATATTATATTGGGTATAATACTCCATATAGCAGTGGTCTCCAAACTTCGGCCCTTTGATTTCCTTTATCTGGCCCTTGGGGCACTTTCCCTCCCACTGATGACACTATTCCTCCCACTGACACGAACAATGGGGAACAATTTAGGTTCCTGACATCAACAAAGTGGCATCATTTATCCCATTGACACCAAAGATGGGGCACTATTACTCCCAGGTGGGAACCCAGATGCATATCCTCCGCTGCAGTTAACTCAGGTGCAGGCAATGACTAAGCACTAGTTTCAGTGCGAAACGCGTCAGCAGTCAGGTTTTTATTTCATTTTGCTGTGACTTGTAGTGCTGTCCTTCTTTTAATAAAAGCTACAATTCTGTTCAGAGTGCAGCTGTCCAGAGACAATTATTGTTCCTGATATCCTATCTATCTATCTATCTATCTATCTATCTATCTATCTATCTATCTATCTATCTATCTATCTATCTATCTATCTATCTATCTATCTATCTATCTATGTGGGCCCTTAATGTCTCTGGTACATGTTCAAGTTTGAACGTATTATTACCTATATTGCAAGCCAGCCCTGCCACATCTTGTTACTGTAATGGTTGCAGTAATAAATATATAAGGAAGTCCTGAAAAAGTGAGAAATTAATAGGACAGCGCCTGCAGGCGAGACCTCATCCATGTTGTAATTTGCTTAAAGGGTCTTATGCACTCCCCTGAACTTGTTTCATGGTGACATTTGGCTGGAAGTATACAAAGAACGTTTCTTGGTTTTCTCCGTATGTAATGTCAGCGGTGAAGAGCACACTGATGTATGGAGCTCATCTCTTTAGCTCAGGCATTAGTCATACTTGTTATTTTCCCAATTATTTAACCTTTCCTGTACAAGTGACTTTGTTCAAATGTCACTTGTTATCACAGGCACTGTTCCTTTAATAGGATCTAATCCTCTTCATCTCACAGCCCTACCAGCCTGTCTACAGTTTCACACCAAACCTCAACTTAGATTTAAAGAGAACCAGTCATTACTGGCCAATAATCATGATCCTTTTGTGACTAGAGATTATTGAAAACTAGATGCTTTTTATTTTGGTTTTCCGTTTTTTTTTTTATTAGTTTATACAAAATGTTTACAGTTATACAAGGTTCATTACTATACACATGTGTTCCTTCTTGTTATGTATTATAATAAAAAAATAGAGAACCTTGATTATAATCCATTAGCTTCTATATCATATATACGGTCACTACTATATTCACACTAGCTTCTTCTTCTCTACCATTCCCATTCATACCCCATCATATCAATCGCACACAAAAAAAAATATATATATATATATATATATATATATATATATATTTTAAAATGTCTCTCCATTCCCTCTTCTTATCTCTTTCATTTAATATCCCCATAGGGGGCTTACCTGTTCTGTTCCACTTATAGATATTCTATCATATTTGGTGAGGACCGACATTCATCCCATTTTTGCCATATTCCTGGCATTTGATTCTTTATATATCCTTCTTCTCTTATCTGATTTTCCATATATTTTATTCTGTTCATTTCACATATTCATTCTGTTATTGTAGGGCTTTTAGTTTCTCTCCATTTACGAGCTATGATTGTTCTGGCTGCCGTTGTCATGTGGTGAAGAATATCTGTTTTAACACTAGATGCTTTTTAAAGCCCAACTCTGGGCCCATTTCCTTTACTAAGATACTACTGTATAAACTGCATGTAGTATCTGTTGTAGACAATTTACAGTGCTGTGATCTGTCAGTGGTAAGGGGACATTCTGTTGATTCAGCAGAGCTCTGCTCAGCCATTTATAGGGAGCTCTGTATTTTTATATATGAATTCAAGGCTTCCTTTGGTGGAGATTAGGACTTTATTTGCCCGCCTCACCACCTTCGCATATCAGTCGGCTTTGTATTCATTCATAAAATTTCAAGGCTTCCTATGAATGGCTGATTAGCACTTAACCGGGGGGGGGGTGATCCGGGATGGGACCTTTACACCTTTAAAAATTTCAATAGCAGCATTTTTTTTTAACATTCAATTGTCAGCAGGGAACCCCATTGACAGCTGATGACTCGGTTATTAAGGACATGTCGATTGCCTCCTCAACAACCATGTTGTTTACTGGTTGTTGGGGATAGCTGACGGCTACTGGTCCCTTAAACATCGCATCCTGGGGCCACTACGTATTTACCCCATGCAGTTTTTTTTGTTATGCAGTAATTACCAAGCGTTTTTGCTGTATGCAGTAAATGCCACATAAAGCAATAGTGAATGAACATTTTCAAGATTGCATGGGGTATTTGGGAAACCGCCTAAATACTACATGCGATTTGGTTCTGTGAATATCCATTGTGTCAATTTAGGCTGGGGATACAACTTTAACTTCTAAGATCGTTTTATGATGTATTTTGTTATTTGTATACTAAAAAGAAATGTCAATTTTTTTTCATTTGTTCTGCTTTCAGGTGGGTAGCACATTTTTTCATGTGATCATCTGGCACTAAGCCCTTGACAATGGGGATATTTGGCTGTTGGCATTACTGAAATGTTGTAATCCTAATTCCAAACACCCAAAAGGGATTCTCTGAGTTGACTGAATGAGGGAAAACTGTAACACACTGAAACTATTCATTTTTTGCTAAAGGCAAGTTAGTGATTAGGACGGTAAATCCCTTGGACTTAGGTTTGTGTTCTTGAAATGCTGGATGTCCTGTATGTGGGTTAATATGGTCACACATGAGAGAGATGGTCAGTCCCATGATACAAATGATTTCAGCACAATTCTAAAACAATAACGCACTATGTGCAAGTCTCCCATTGCTTTGACAAAATCTGGTGACTTTATTCTATGCTGGTGTAAGTTGAGGTCAAGGTGCCGTTCATGAGATGTAGATGTCCTCTTTGGCCGAAAAGTCAGCTACTATCAAACATAATCAAATTTGTTCTTTTTATTCAGGGATACCAAGCAAATTTAATCATTTAAATGATTGCCGTTCAACTGTAGGCCTAGGCCAATGTAAACTTCACCACTTATATGTAGTCTGTCTGCTGCCTGCGCTGTATCTGCAGGCAAAGAGCGAGAACAATGAAGGCATCTGCTCCATATGTTTGATTCCTTTACTTGCCAGGAACCACGAATGCTAATATCAATGCCGCATTGCACCCATACAATCTCTGCAGATCAAAAACTTCTAGAATTAGGAAGCTCCTGCATGTCTCTAGCTGGCTACACAGTACATGGAGTATATGTCCAAATCGGGACTAAAGCTGGTCATTTACAGTTTATTTGAATGAGGAGAAAAACGGTTCCACCATCTGCACTAAGCAAGGTGGATGGAGAAATCCTGCAATCCCCTGTTGGGACATTGTGATCTGACGGTGGCACCCACCACTGTCAGAATACACTGATCAGCAGTTGCATCTGATTGGTAATGCAGCCGCTGAATGATGGAGAGGGGGGGGCTGCTGTTCTGGGCAAATTTTGATCTGTATATTACCAGCTTAGGCAGGGAATGGTCAGGGGTCCCGCATCCCAATTGGACAGTCCAGTTCAGTATTAAAACTCCTCCTACAAGCTTTAACCAGACACCGATAGAAGTCACAAGACTTCTATATACTGCTGAGAAAAAGGTATTTAGCAGTTTATATTTCCTAAAATAATAAAATTTCCATGTTCTGTCGACTGTGGGAGACCAGATATAGTGAATGCAGGGTCCTGGTTTTAGTAACAATTTAAGGCTGTCAAAAATTAGTGTGTGTGTGTGTGTGTATATATATATATATATATATATATATATATATATATATATATTTATATTATGTGTGTGTGTGTGTGTGTGTGTATATATATATATATATATATATATATATATATATATATATATATATATATATATATATATATATATATATATATATATATATATATATATATATAGGATATAGATGTAACTGCTTTTTCCTATCATCAGTCAGACATTTTTTTTTCTCTGTGTATCTTTTTACATGTCAACGGCATCCGAAATATCGTAATTTGTCAATGACTAGGAAGCATGTCACCTGATATTTCTCTATGGAATTATTTTTAATTAGTTGTCAAGTTGCTAAATACCTTTGCAAAAGTTAATTATGCAACAAAAAGTCTAGCAGTGTTCGTTGTAGATTGTGTTATTGTATTCATTGGGTTTAGAAAACAGCCAGATGTGTTGGTGTGGAGCTGTGATTAGGGAGAGTGTTTTATTATTGGGCTATATACAGATTCCTCTCGGGCTGTCTGCTGTGTGATGACAACCTGATGTTCTGATTAAGCTCTCATTCACACCGGTGTTGAGTCCTGTACATCATGAAGAGCTATTTCTCTTTTTGTCCTAGTAGTGTGTAGCTGCATGCAGGCAGTCCATGTAAGTGAATATACATTGATTCCTGAGCCTGGTCACCCAGGGCACCCATCTCACCAGCTTACCGGGTCCATACAGCAGAGGGGTATCCATTCACTTATGTGGGCTGCTGTGGATCTACATTGGTGTGAATGAGACCTTAAGCCCTCGTTTACATTGAGGGCAGGTTTGAAATCGTGCACGTTCAGCTGAACTTGCAGAATTTCAAACCCACACTTCATCACGAGTTTGTGGGTGATTTGACAGACATCTGCACAGATGTCTATTGAAATCGCCCCCAAAAATTGCCAAAAGTAATACAGGAACTACTTTTAGGAATAGGTGCGGCACCGCAAAGTCAGCGTCGTTGCCGGCAATAGGCTCCCGACGTGTCAAGTCAGCCCAATGTGAACGTAGGCTAAAGGTCCAAAGCAAAACCACCCTTAACCACTTCAATACAGGGCAATTTTACCCCCTTCCGGCCCAGGACAATTTTCAGCTTTTAGCGCTGTCGCACTCTTGACAATTAGGCGGTCATGCAACACTGTACACTGAGGAATTTTTATAATTTTTTCACACAAATGTAGCTTTCCCTTGGTATTTACTGTATTTTTTGCTCCAGAAGATGCCCCATAAGATACTCCCCCCCCCCCCCCCCAAAAAAAAATACGGGAATGTCTGTGTGTTTTATGGAGCGAATATTGACTGCTTCTGGACCACCCCACATATATATACTGCAGCAGGGCGGCCTTTCAATCTGAAATCGCGTACCTGTACGTGATCTTCTTTTCTGGGTCTAGGGTGCGCATGCACACCACCTGCGACCAGATCCCAATCTGGGTACAGCGGGAGCCAATCAGCAGGTCCGCTATTTCGCTATTTGCAGGCACCTGGCAATCATTCCCGAGAGCGGCAGATCAGTGGTCTGCCTATGTAAACAAGGTAAATCGCTGTTCTATGAGAGGGTAATATGGAGATCTTGTGTTTCTGCAAAGCAGGAACACAGATCTCTGTCTTTCCCCCAGTCAAAGCACCCCCACACAGTTGGCAAGCACTCCCTACGAGTGTCATTAGTACAATGATAGTGCATGTTTTTTAGTGCTGATCACTGTATTTGTGTCGCTGGTCCCCAAAAAGGTTTCACTTGGTGTCTGATTTGTCCACTGCAATGTTGCAATCCTGCTAAGTTGCTGATCGCCGCAATTACTAGTAAAAAAATTTGACATAAAAATATCCCATAGCTTGTAAACGCTATAGCTTTTGCACAAACAAATATACCATTATTGGGATTTTTTTTACCAAAAATATGTATCAGAATACATATTAGCCTAAATTGATGCAGCAATTCGAATTATTTTATTTTATCTATTGGATGATTTATAGCAGAAAGTTGTTTTTGTTTATTGCGCAAAAAATAAAAAACGCAGAGATGCTCAAATACTGCCAAAAGATAACTCTTATTTGTGGGTGTGCCGCCCCAATGGGGCATAGAATATGTTATATAGATTGTTTCTCTGCTCCATTTTCTATGGACGTTATGTTTAGTTCACATGCTGCCATCTAGTGATCTTTTGTGTTAATGCATTTGTATTTCTATGTTTCTTTGTCTGATTTATGACACACTTCCTTTCTATGTAATGCTCCACCCTTCTTCCTGAGTTTTGTACTTCCTGTGTAATGGAGACTGCTAACAGGCCACATGTAACATGGGCACATATAGTCTGTAACTTATTATGCAGAATACATCATCTTTTGACCGCAAAAGTACTACAACCTATTCATCTGCTGTAAACCGATGTTCAGAATTAAAGCCCTTCTGCGAATAGAATCGGTACTTGATGACTTCAAGCTGATGAGGATTGTCCTCAGCGATTTATATCTGCTTATACAGGTGAGCCATAGAGGTCTTACAAGGGATAGATCGCTTCACAACAATCAGAGTCAGAATAGTGGGGAAAAAAATGACATTTATTTTATTTGGGTACAACGTAGTACGACCAATTGTCAGCTAAAGAAACGCAGTGCTGTATCGCAAAAAATAGCCTTATCATGAGGGGGGTAAACCTTCCGAAGCTGAAGACATTAGGGAGGAGGGGTGTGGGAAGGGGTGCTATAAAAACCAATGTTCTGAACTAGCAGTTGCAGGTAAAGTAGTAAACAAGCCATACCCATCTGGTCAAATGTAGTTCTTATGTGACTTAAATGAATAATCTTCATCAATTTTGCAATTGTTTTTGTTTTGTTAACCCCATGTTTTTATTTTCCACTCTCTGCCAGCTTTTGTCTGGGAGTTTAGAGAGTATGAGCCCCAGCTTCCTACTGGAATTCATCGCCACATCTGTCCCATACCAGGGAAGACCCTGCATAATGTACCCACAGATTGTCTCACTAGGAGTTTTCATTACAAAGCACAATAATTCCCTGCATTTCATTCTGTTTAGCATTGCTCAATAGCCTGACAGTGGGAGGTTGCAGCGTGCTGTAAAGAAAAACTATGCACGCTTCTATGCTCTACAGGTCCTGGTGCATAGTCTTCACAGAATCCATCCTAAATGGATGAAGCGGGATAATTTCCTGCTGAGCACATCCCTCTGTTGCATCCTATTATGAGGGCTTCCCAGCCCCGTCTTCCAGACTATTTTTTTTGCCACTGCTGTGCTTGATGTGATATTTGGTAAAAAAAAAAAAAAAAAAAGCAAAAACAAAATCTAAAACTAGTTGTCAAGGCACGCACTATCCGTTTACATATACCTTGCTTCGAGGGCCCCCCTGGGTCATTCTTATGGAAATTCTCCTGAAAATATTTGAGGCTGCACAACCCTTGCCCAGGCTGGGTTCACACTTTCACCCGCATCCAATTCGCATGACATGTGACCGGCTCTCAGTGGAGCTGGTTCACACATCTCTGGTGTGGCTGCGGTCGGAGCGGATTGCATTTAGGCTCACTTTTGTCCTTGGCTCTGTTTTAGGTCCGAATTCAAGCAAAAAATTGGGCCTGATTCGTCCCTGAAACAAAGAATCGGGACGCACTGAACCCCTGCTTTGAGCCCCACCTGATTTAAGTGTGAACCCAGCCCTAAAGTGGATGTAAATTCATACACCCAGTGAAGTGAACAGCCTCAGATGATACACAGAGATTAACCAAATCTCTCTACATAGGTTTTAAATGTATATCTGCTGTCTTCACATTTATATACTGTTTAGAAAGTTCAGATTGTGTTAGAATTTCTCTTCCTGGTTCACACAGAGTGTGATGTCTGGGCATGCTGCCAAGATAGCTAAAATTGCTGATCATCATAGGCAGAGACACATAGAGGTGTTTTGTTACAGGGCCACCTCCCTGCTAATCTATTTTAGCAACCTCCCCTGACAGAAATGTCAGGCTGCTTTTATCTGATGTGTCCGAGAATTTGTCAGGAGTTATCAGGCTGATAACCGAGGAACATGGTTAGTACAGCCTAACAATAACAGCCTATTGAGGTGGGTGGCCTTGTGGCAGTTAATGAGGTTGGGGAAACCCTATGCCTCCTCAGTTTAGGGATTGTCCATATAGCCCTTCTCAGACTAGGTTCTCCTCCTGCCCAGATATGGTTGAGAAACGGGTGTGACATTCTTTTCGAAAACCTCTGGTTTTGGTAGGGTTTGAAGAGGGTACAGGAGGCACAGAATTCATCTTTATTATCTTGTTGCAGTCAAACCAGCTGAAGGCCTCTTTATCTCACCACTTAAGATTAGCTTTATTGTTTTTTGCTAGAACCTGAACCTCAATTTGTAGACGCCTCATGTTGGAAGGTATATTGGTACCCATATAATTGAAGTAGGAATTGAACCACTTAAAGGGGAAGTAGTGTGTGATCTGCTCTTGTAGTCTGGTGGGGGACTCTTTGTTGCCTCTGACTTTAAGACGTTTTTCCTAAAATGTAAGAAGCTCAAACTCTTTTAGAAGCACTGGAACTGAGGCAACTGGGGAGGCGATGAAAAATATAAGATCATCCTTGTAAGCAGCCTTAAAGCGGGAGTTCACCCATAAGACAATTTTTTCAAACCATCCCCTTAGATGGATGCTCGTTTTGTCTAGGGGAATCGGCTAGTTGTTTTAAAATATGAGCCGTACTTACCGTTTTCGAGATGCATCTTCTCCATCGCTTCCGGGTATGGGTCTTCGGGAGCAGGCGTTGATTGACAGTCTTCCGAGAGGCTTCCGATGGTCGCATCCATCGCGTCACTAGTAGCCGAAAGAAGCCGAACGTCGGTGCGGCTCTATACTGCGCCTGCGGAAGCCTCTCGGAAGACTGTCAATCAAAATAGGAACGCCCAGTCCCGCAGCCCATACCCGGAAGCGGCAGAGAAGATGCATCTCGTAAACGGTAAGTACAGCTCATATTTTAAAGCAACTAGCCGATTCCCCTAGACAAAACGAGCATCCATCTAAGGGTAAAAAGTGTTATATACGGGTGAACCCCCGCTTTAATTGGCTTTCTTTGGTCGGATGTCATAGCTAGCACTCAAAAAACAAAATATTCCTGGGCACTTGGAGCAGGTAAAGAAGTTCTGGGCAACAGCTGCTTTTATGTGTTGAAATAAAAAAAAAAAAGCAAGTTTGAATGAAGGTGAGGGAGTCTCCTGGCCTTTCAATTTGGGTGGCAATGACCAGATGTCTCCTGGCATGGCAATATATCATGATTAACGGACCAGACCGGGAGTCTCTTGACCATATTGGTGGGTGGTACTGATGCAAAGATGCTTAATTCTAAAAAAAAAAAATTTTTTTCGGTGACTTAAGAATCGTATTCACAAATAGTTTTTTTTTCTAAAGGTAAAAGATGAGCTTTCCAAAAATGCTTAAATGTTTCTTCCTTGACTTCAGCGTTGAGAGCCTTTTTATTGAACTTTTCCCCAATTTCAGAGGCTCTTTCACCTCCTTTAAAAAAAAAGTGTGCATTTTTAAGCGTTTGCACATTAAAGCCTAAGTGCAGCCAAAATAAAAAACACAAACATCATCACAAGGGACATAACTTAGTCAGTAGAATGTGTCCCTTGTGCTGGTGCCTCTTATGTTCGATGAAGTACTCCTCTGTCCATGCCTCCCCGCCCCCATAATCTTCCGGTGTGGTGGCAGTTAAAGGGGTTGTAAACCTTGGTGTTTTTTCACCTTCACACATCCTATGCATTAAGGTGAAAAAAAACTCTTGCAGTCACCGCCCCCCGAGCCCCCGTTTTACTTACCTGAGCCCGAGGGCGCGTTCCCCGTCGTTCTCCCCATGCCTGATCGGCTCTTCATTGGATAGATAGCAGCGTAGCATGACGTTGCCGCTGGGGGGGCACGGCCAAATCATACAATCGATGTCTATGGACGGCGAGGACGCCCGCAAGGTAACCCCATTGGTGGGCATTTTTCACAGGTATATTGCATATCAATACAAAATTGTTTACGAACAAAAATATTCAGAAGCCTTTTTTTTCTTGCCTGCAATTTATTTAAGTTGTTTAGAAGCTCTCTTTAGTTCAGTTAGGAAAGCGTTAAAATATATAGCAGTTTTCAGAGCAGTTCTATGAATGCGAAGTTGGTTATTTTTCCCTTTTTTATTATGCCCTCCTTAGCTGCTCTTCCGAGTCTGATTTCTGTGTTTGGTTAAACATATCGATCATTATCTACTTTACAGTGTCTTCAGCGCAGCTGTTGAGCATTGATTTTGCTCACTTCTCTGCTTTTGATTCTGTGAACATGATTTTGTTGATTATGTTTAGGGAATATTCTTGAGTACTTCAAAACATTTCTGGTTTATTGATAAGTAGAAAATTAATGGGCTTGATGCCATTTTAAGTTTTGCTGGCATGAATGTATTTTTCATTGAAGGGATGATTGCTGTGCTAGTCGGATTCTTTGAAATCACCGCTAGTGAGGGTCTCATCATAGAAGTATGTGATTTAGTTTGTTGGCAGTAGTTATAATTATCTAGGTTTGATGGATCTGGATGCCAGGGCAGGATGGTCAGCATGTTTTATGAGGGCAGATCAGTGTGGTGGAAGGAAAGATGAGCTCATCCGTCCGCTGCTTCTCCTTTCACTGTCCAGTCACAGGCTGAGCAAAAATCAGGTGGTCTTACCTGTCAGGGCTTTACTGTGTGGCTAAGCAGTGTATATCTCAGAACTGGATATACCTACAGAGAAAAAACAGGCCCACACTTTTCCTTGCCCTGTTGCCTCACATTAAAATAACTTTTACTTATTGAACATCTCAAAACAAAGATAAAGTGACATAATGTTCTTCTGGGACTGCTTGCAGAGTCCATAATAAACAGATTGCAGATTTACCTTTCTTTGGGGCTGAACTATATCTGAACAAAACCCTTGCAAGTAGACCTCAGTTTGGCTAGAGTTGGAGAGGATTATAACCCCTTTTAAAAAATGTTTTTTTTGGTCATCTGTGTCCTATTGGGAATATTTTCCTTCACTTCCTGAATCCAGGTGAATCCCATAGCTATGCCATAGCCAAGTGGTATACAATACTTCCAGGTTCACCAGAACCTATTTTTTTCATTAGAAGATTTCCCTTCTATTGCTGTTCTGGTGACAACCTAAAGTATGGCATTTTTTTTTCACTTTCAGTGATCATGGTACACAGGATAAATGGAGACGACGAATAGAATCTTCCTAAGGCTTCATTCACATATATGAAAATTAGATGCAATTTGATTTGCATAACGTGAACCAGCAGCCTTCTCATAGCTGCCATTGCACACATGCGGGAAGGCCACAGTGTGGTTCTAAAAAGGGTCCTGTGCATTTTTCTTTCCATTTCAGTTGCGATTTCAAGTACAAATTTTCACCTGAATCGCACTTGAACTGGTAAACAAACGCATTTGAACGGAGCCTGAAGTGGGCACAGACAGCAATACAAACCTGACAGGTGTTCTATTCCTTCTACCCTCTTCACTCCATTCAAAACCCCCCCCAAAAAATTGCCCTTAGTTATGCTTTAAAGAGGAAGTAAGCTCCCCTGGTTTGTTTGTATCTATAGGCAAGCCTATAATAAGGCTTACCCATAGGTACTGTAAATATCTCCTAAACATGCACCGTTTAGGAGATATTTACTGTATACGCCGCTGATAATGTCATCTGCGCATGCACTCTAAGGGCGCGGCCACCCGTGCCGTTTCTTCAGAGCCCTGTACCGTGACCGCCGACTCCCACACACATACACGGGAGTAAGGTCATCGTGGCTCTGGACACTCACAGCACTGGAGCCCGTGAACACTCAGAAGAAACACCAGGGAAGAGGTCAGCTGTCTCTGTGTTTTGCGGGCGTTGGTGGAGGGCTTAGTTCCAAGGTAAGTATTTCATAGTGGATTTTGCAGAGCAGTGCTGAAGGCACCTGCACATGCTCAGTTTTCGGTGAGTTTTTATACAGAGCATTTCCTCCTCGATCACATCTGAGCAGCCCATGTGCCAATTTCATAAAAAAATGCCCCCTTTTTACTTCAATGCAAAAACGCTAGCCACTAGTCCGGTTTTGGATTTTGTCAGATTCCTGCTTAATCTTCTGAAATTCAAACAGTGGGTGGTCCTCCAAACTTTGGTTGACAAATCGAAGGAGTGGAGTAAACAAACAGTTTCTGCATTCTATCAGATGGCAGTTATATTAACCGCTGGGGGGTGCTGTGGTTGTCTGAATATAGTAGTCATCAGGGGGGAGAAATGTAGTAGGTTTCACATCCTTAAACGGTGTGGGTGGAGGAACCTATTAAATGTTTCTATTCATGTATGACTAGTGTAAAATGCCTTGGAGAAAATACTGGTCTAGGATCACACAGGGGCTAGCCACATGGTCATATACCTATTAGATCAAGGGAGAGGGCTGGAATGCAAGTGGATGAATTACCCTTTCAATAGAGATCATGCGACTAATTATCTAGACATTTGGTAGAGTTGTATTAATACCGATACCAGTATCGATATCGGTGCCGATACCGAGCATTTTCATGATTACTTGTACTCGTGCAAATGCTCCGCTGCTTAATCCGATACCCCCAGGCTCCAGCAGCGCCACACAAAGAGACGTCGCGTGAGGTAGTTGGAGGTATCACATGCTCGTTTCCGGAAGTCAGTGGAGGGAGAAGACATAGGGAGTCAACATTGGAGGTGTCTGAACACCACAATGGCCATCTTGGTACACCCAGCACTTGCCCACAGTAAGGCTTGTTAGGTGGCACCGATTTGGCTGTGTGTAACAACTATCAGTGCCCATCAGTACTGCATATAAGTGCCTTCTCATCAGTTCCACCCCACCAGTGCAGCCTATCGGTGCTGCATATTAGTGCCACCCCATCAGTGCCCATCAGTTCAGCGCACATCAGTGAAGGAGAAAAATTACTTCTTTACAAAATTGTGTTTTAAACACTGTTGCATGACATTCAAAAAAAGTATTGGTGATCGGTATCGGCGAGTACTTGAAAAAAAAAAAAAAGCATTGGTACTTGTACTTGGTCTTGAAGTGGTATCGGTGCAACCCTAGCATTTGGTAATGTGACCGGGTGCAATAGTGTCCCAGCATTTATTCCAAGTGTTGCTTTTCACATATTTGAATTTAAGGTGGTAAGGGCTGCTGGGTCACTTAAGGTCCATGCTACCTACATTTTATTGTATGCACTGGGGGGATTTGTACAAGAAGCTTGTGTTCCCCATTCCATCATTTTTTCCGCCAAGGTCATCTGTAGGTCATATAGCTGCAGTGGCTTGTTTACCTGTAATACGTTCTCCAGACCTCTTGCTGCTTGCCTGCATTCTGTTGATTAAATAATATTCCATGCACGTTCAGAGATTGAGTCATTTCCGTTCCAAGGAGCTCAAATATGGATTATTGTAAAGTTAATTCCTTTCACTAAGGCTGCTCTTATGAGTTCAACTCGATTATGGAACTCTGCTACCAGCTAGAAATCTCATAAGGGCTCCACAACAAAAAGAACGCTGACAACGTTTTTCTGGGCTGCGCTCGTAATTGGTCATTGCTTGCTGAAATCTGCTGAGTACAATTAGACTCAAATATTGTCCTGCTCTTTGAACAGTTTGTTACATAATTATAATGTGTAAGTAACCTCCAATAGGTGGAACATTTCTACAATATCCCAACTGGAGACCCTCCTAAGTCTTCTGTATACTATAAAGATTTGTAATTTGGTGTTTATCAAGAAGCTGTCCCCGGGTTGTCAAGGGATTTCTAGCTTACATGGTGTTGGTTTCAAACAAGGCAAATGTTCCTTCTTATGTGCTTAGGTAAATTAAAGAACTAATCCAGGCAACAAGTGAAAGCAGTCGGGGAGCTACTAATGTTTAAAAAGGTTCACACAATAAAGGGAAACTATAATGGCTTTAAGTCGATTTGATTGTTTTAGGTTTAATTTACAACAAAGGATTTCCAGGGCTTTATGGGCTATCCAATGAGACAGCAGAGCAGATGTTTCCTATTTTCAGGCATTCTTTGTTGGACTGAAAGAGTTATCTGTTATAGTTTGAGCTACTGTGCTCTGTAAACAGAACATTTAAAAAGACATAGAAGGGAGCCTAAGACTGGTCATAAATGGATATTTTTTTAGTTTTTTTTTCTTTTATTTGGCAAGCAGGCTGAACAGATTCCTCCATCCATGCAATCAAGGTGGCTAGAGGAATAGTCTCCACTGAGACATTGTATTCTGACAGCAGGGAGTCTCAGAATAAGCTGATCAGCGGCTATAGGCACTGATCAACAAACCTTTCCAACAAGCTCATTGCCTTCTGTCATTTATCAGAATTTGGCCAGTCACTGGAAAACCGGACGATTTTGATAATCTACAGCCAGCTTAAAAATCCCTGATGCCCCTTTCAGTAGCTGTACCAACACATCTGACAGATTCAGGTAGTTCTTAATAATGCTGCTAATACAAAGTGCTATTATTTCTCCACCAAATATAAAAATAATCACTTCAGGTTGGAGATGATAAAACTGAAAGCAATTAAAGCGGATGTCCGCTGAAAAAAAAAAATATTAAAAGCCAGCAGCTACAAATACTGCAGCTGATGACTTTTAATATTAGGACACTTACCTGTCCTGAAGTCCAGCGTGGTCCGCAGCAAAGGACGAGCGAACGCTCGTCACTCTGCTGCCCCCCCGCCATCCTCGGTGAGGGAACCAGGAAGTGAAGCGCTCCAGCTTCACTGCCCGGTTCCCTACGGCGCATGCGCGAGTCGCGCTATGCCTGCTGATTGGCTCCCGCTGTGTACTGGGAGCCGAGTGTTCCCAGAACACAAGGGGGACGGGGGACGGGAGGTGACGTCATGCCCGCAGTCTGCCCGAGACTGTGTGGCCGGAAGTGGGTGCAAATATCTGCACCCCCCTGAAAGGTTTCAAATGTGACACCGGAGGGGGGGAGGGTTTCCGATCAGTGGGAGTTCCACTTTAGGGTGGAGCTCCGCTTTAAGACCAACTCTAGGTTGATGCATAGAGGCGTAATGCTGTCTCTTTATGCTGTGCAACAGGTGGCATACCTGTTCAGGCTTGTAAAAAAAACTTCTAGATGGATGTAGCATCAATTCAATTCCGCATCTGTCCCCTGCCAACTCAAAGACTGAAAACCGAACGTTTAAAGACCGCTGATCACTTAGTTCTCAGCCTTTAGTGAGCAGAGAGCTAGTGAATGTCAGTCACCAGCTCTCTGCTCTGCCCCTCCACTGGAGCACTGGGTTGAGGAGGGGGTGGGAGCAGCTGGCTCAGGCAATCGGTGACTCGCTGAAAGGCTGAGCCAGATGCCAGTTCAGGCTTCTGGGTGGCTCCCAACTGTAAAATCAGGATCTTTCCTGAGACGGACTTGGTTGAGTGATGTCAGATGGCAACAGACTTTAGCCGCTGTTGGCTGAAAACGGGTCACAGGAATGCAGAATGAACTGCACTCCTGTGATCCTCAAATAGTATAGCCAAAATAGTTTGGGCTATACTTCTCCTTCAAGAGTTCTCCTGAATATGTTCCAAGTAATCCTTGGCAGAATAAGCACACACATATTCATTGAGGGTTAGTAGTAGGGTAGGAGTGTACTTACCGAAGCCTTGTCCCTGAAAGACACCAATTTGTAGCGTCTGTTAGTACAAGTACGAAGCTGGCCATACACCGCACCAATTTTTGGATGACTCGTTTAAACTGAGGCTGGTTTCACATGGGCGATCCGAAGAGGTCCGCCTGTCAGTTTTTCAGGTGGACCTGATCGGACCAGCCATTGTTCTCTATGGAGCGGTGGATGTCCTCTGACACCCGCCAGCATCCAATTTGATCCTGTCCGCCAAAAACAGATGGATGGGGATCATTCCCCATGCGTCAAGCGTATCCAATCAAATTACAATGAGATGGAAACAGACAGGCAGTCTGTTTCCATCCGACCGTCCCATAGAGAACAGCAGGCTGTGTCTGTGTCCGCTCTGAATAGCGGATCGGACACAGACCTGTTATCTGCCTGCTCAGCGGAGAGGTCCTCTGCTGAGCAGGCGACCCTGCCCCTTGAGAAAGGGGCCTAAATCTTAGCCGCGGGTGGCCCTGCTGACATCATCCAGCTGGACAAACTTTAAAAAAATCAAAGGAGCTGAGCAGAAAAAATAAGGCCACACAGTGACTGGAGCCAATTAGCTGCAATCATTGTCCAAGTATTCTGACTGCCGCTGGAGTTATTAGCTGAAGATGGGATGAAGGAATCTGTGGATTTGTCTTGTTCAGCTCATAAAGCCAGTTTAAGTCTTTAGGTCAGGGGTCTCAAACTGGCGACCCTCAAGATGTTGCGAAACTACAAGTCCCATAAGGCATTGCAAGGCTGACAGTTACAAGCGTCACTCCCACAGGCAGAGGCATGATGGGTCTTGTAGTTTCACAGCAGCTGGAGGGCCGCCGGTTTGAGACCCATGCTTTAGGTCAATCACTATGGAACCCTTTGTTTACTAGGCTTGAGATATTATGCAGTGACTGATTTGACGACTAATACAAGGCACCAGGAGGATCTTGCTCTTCTGTGCCGTTACAACTTGCTTGTTCTGATGATGGAGATCTGGGAAGACCACACTTACAGGAGGTGGTCAGAATTGGCAGCCGCCAAGTCTCTCTCTTAGTACCATTTTTCTGTAAAGAGTAGCCCCACCATAATTTATTGGATATTCCGAATTATTATTGAGTGATCAATGATATGGTATACAGTAGTAATCGCAATGTTCATTTTGGTGGAAATGGTTTTATTAGAATGTTTCTATATAGGCGCCATTAAGCAATATTAACAGGCCAACTTTGCACAAAATCCTAATCCTAATAAAACTTTGTGGAGGCCGATCGCACAGAAAATCAAGTGCTAAACTGCATGAAAGAAGCATTGCTCTAGCAGAAAAATAAAACTTTAAGTTAAAATAATAAATATACAGAAAAAAAAAATCTGTACAGATGAAATTTGTAGGCGGCTATTGCTGAACTCTCCTTTAGATAAAAGCTTATTGCCTGGTTGTTCCGCCGACTCAAAGGCCTCAATCCTGTTCAGTCGCTGACCCAGAAAACGTTCTGACTTTCTTCTGACTTTTCTGCCTGCATGCTTGTACCGGGTCATTGAGTCAATGTTGGGTCAGAGTGAGACGGGTAACGAGTGTTTACAGGAGGAGGCCAGCATTGACGACCCCGGTGTTTTCTCTCTACCAGCTTCCTTTCACTTAGAATAACACAGTAGGCATTTAATGGTCAGTGGTTGTGTTTGTGGTATAGCAGCTTACAGTTACTTGGCAGAAATCTTGAATTTATTATATTCAGTTTAGAAAAAAAGGCCCACATTGGTTTGGCATAGTACATCTGCCAGGATACATTGTAAGCCTTCTTTATGGTCTAGGAGTTATTCTGGACTGTAATTACTTAAAGTATGTTGTTGGTTTTTCTTATGTCTGCCATCTGCATTTTCCAGTTTCACTGCTGAGGACTTATTTAGACATTCAAAGTCTCCTCATCTCATTCAATGTACATTTAAAAACAGAGCTGTGGAGAATTTCTTTGCATATAAATGGAAGCGTATCTCTTTCTTCGGGGTGAGCAGCTTAACAAATGCATTGTTTGTAGTATTGTGTCACATCTGTGCTCTCGTGCTAAGAAGAGCCTTTATAATGCATGTGTATTGTTGTGCCAGTAGTAAATCATACTAGATTTCTAACCGCCATGGTAAATGTTACCCTGTCACTGGACGGTGGTGACTATCCTTTATTTTACGAGGCCTTAGATTAGCCTTACTCCACTTTTTTACCCAAAAGGAACCTTTCTTTGAAAATGGAAAGTCTGTAGGGACCCCTGATAAAAGCAATTCATAGGGGATCCGTGGAAAAAAAATACCCCTTACGTTGGTGGTCACAATGCCACCCTTAAAGGGGTTGTAAAGGTTTGTTTTTTATTTTCTAAATAGGTTCCTTTAAGCTAGTGCATTGTTGGTTCACTTACCTTTTCCTTCCATTTCCCTTCTAAATTATTTTTTTCTTTGTCTGAATTTCTCACTTCCTGTTTCTCCTCAGTAAGCTTGCCCCCATCGTCCGAGACGTTCTGGCTGGGGGTTGGTCAGCGTGCTCGCCTCCTCCCTTGGGACTACATTCCTGCGGGGAGATGCTATGTCTCCCCGCAGGAATGTAGTCCCAAGGGAGGAGGCGAGCACGCTGACCAACCCCCAGCCAGAACGGCTCGGACGATGGGGGCAAGCTTACTGAGGAGAAACAGGAAGTGAGAAATTCAAAGAAAAAAATAATTTAGAAGGGAAACCGAAGGAAAAGGTAAATGAACCAACAATGCACTAGCTTAAAGGAACCCATTTAGAAAATAAAAAACAAACCTTTACAACCCCTTTAAAAAGGTTGTTAAGTCTAAAAGTTTTTTACCCTAATAAATTCCTTGCATTAAAGAGGTTGTAAACCCTAATTTTTTTTCACCTTCCTGCATCCTATGCACGAAGGTGAAAAAACTTGTCACTGACCGGCCCCCCAGCCCCCCCCCCTTACTCAACTGAGTGCTGTATTCCCCCGCCGGAGATGCACTCTTCCCCTCTGCCTGTCTCGGCTCTTGATTGGATAGATTGATAGCAGCGCAGCCATTGGCTCCCGCTGCTGTCAATCAAATCAAATGACGCGGGCGCAGCGCTGAGTCCTGAAATTCTGTGTCTATGGACGCAAATGCTGGACTCAGGAGCGCGCCCGCAATGTAACCCCCCGGAAGAGCGCTTCTCCTAGGGGGTTATTCGATGTGGTGGACCCCAGAAGCCGAGGATCGGGGCTACAAAAAAAGCTTTACAATCACCTTATGGTAAAAAATGTTTAGATGTAAGCATCACCAGCCAACCCCCCCCCCCTTTTTTTTTACTTGCCTGAGCACCTCATTCGATCCAGCGCTGTGCACGTCTGCAGATCTTCTCTCCCCTTGCTTCCGGTTCTCGTTGGCTTTGCTGGGGTATCCGGGGCCATTGGCTCCCAGTGCTATCAATAAAAGCCAGTGAAGAGGAAGTGGGGGGAGGGGGGGGGGCGAGGCTCCCAGTGCTATCAATAAAAGCCAGTGACGAGAAAGTGGGGGGGCGAGGCCAAGTCCTGCTGTCTGTGTCGATAGACGCAGCAGGGGGACTTGGGTGTGATCATGCCACATGTCAAATCGCATGCCATATCATAAAAAAATGTGAACCTAGGCTAAAAGTGGCATTTAAAACATCCTGTGTGCATGAGGCCTTATGCCCCGTACACACCATCACTTTATGTGATGAAAAAAAGACGACGTTTTTAAAAACGTCACTTTAATTGACCGTGTGTGGGGGAAAACGTCATTTTATGTCTTGTAAAAAACGACCAAAAATAATTGAAGCATGCTTCAATTTTATGTGTCGTTTTTCAAAATGTCATTTTTTACTTCACAGAAATTGACCGTGTGTAGTATAAAACGTCGTTTAAAAACGACGTTTTTTCACCCGCGCATGCCCAGAAGCTACTTACGAAGCAAGCTTCAATGGAAAAAGTGGTGAGAACGTAACCTCACTTTGCTAGAACATTGTGAGAAAAACGATGGTGTGTAGGCAACTTCGTCTTTGAAAATTGAAGTTTCAAAAAGGTCATTTTTTACTTCACAGAAAATGTCGTTTTTTTTCATCACATAAAGTGATGGTGTGTACGCGGCATTAGACTTGAGATCAGGCTTTTCTGTAAACCACTTGCTTGTGGTGCATGATCAAACGATCGACTGCTATCAAGCAGGAACGACCACACGCTGATCGAAATTTGGACAGTCCCTGCTGAACTGCTCGAATTTCAATTGGTGTATGGCTAACTTTATGAGAAAAAAATGGAGCAATTAATGTGAGAACATCTATATATTTTTTTCCCTGCATTTTCTACATCTGTTTATCACATGTTGACACTTGGGAGATTAACAAAGACTGGCAAATGCCAAAATATGCACCACTTTCTATATGCCTGCTTAATTTGTATTTCCCGCGACAAAAAATAGAAATGGGGTATGCCAATCTTTTAATTCATTCTATAGTGGTGGGGTGCCAGTTTCAAGCACGCTTACTCGGCATGCGCAGTCTTCCACTGGGATCATCCTAAATGTTCATCTCCTCATTTCCCTCCTGCATTGCTGCAGCTCTATGGTCTTTCCTACACATTCCTTCTCCTCTCCTCTCTGCACTGCTGATCATCACTGTCTACCCCTCCTCTGTACAGTCTATACACCACTCTGATAACAGTGTATATTTTAGAACTGTGGTTAAATTTAGAACGTTGTTGCAAGTGTTTGATTGTTTGGTGCACATGATGAGACATTTATAGAAACTGTTACATAACACGTTTAATGTAATTTGGCGCAGCTGGTGCCACACGATGATGTGGAACTTTTCTTAATACAGAAAATATGTCAATATTTACCCCACAAAATATTTCCCTTTTTAATTCTCCCTCCCCCTGTATTCATTGGTGTATTTCACATGCATGTAAGTATTACTTTGGTGGGTAAGTAGGGATCCGCAGGAAAGGGATCATACAATTGGCCAGCTTGGACATGTCTGTCAGTTTTTTGACAACAAAAGACAGCCATAGATGGTTTGAATCTTGTCTGGTTCAGTAGAAGCTGCCAGAGAGCTGACCCATCTGTGGGCAGGCTGTTTGTACCATCCATCGATCGCATTTGCATGACGTCACTCACTGCAGTCACGGCATGACCCCTCTAGAAACGTCACAGCATCGCTCGGGACCCGGTGTGCTTGCCCGGTCGGCAGTGATGTCCGCCGGGCACCCGCGATCACGGCAGGACCGTGGATCTGTGTGTGTAGATCCAAGTCCTGTCAGAGTAGAGGAGACCGATGTGTGTTCCCAGTACAGAGGAACATCGATCGGTCTCCTCCCCTTGAGTCCCCTCCCCCTACAGTTAGAATCACTCACTAGGGAACCTATTTAACCCCTTCAGCGCCCCCTAGTGTTATCCCCTTCCCTGCCAGTCAAATTTACACAGTAATCAGTGCAGTTTTATAGCTCTAATCGCTGTATAAATGTGAATGGTCCCAAAAATGTGTCAAGTGTCTGATATGTCGGTTGCAATGTCACGGTTACAATAAAAATTCGCAGATCGCCGCCATTACTAGTAAAAATATTAAAATTAATAAAAATGCAATAAATCTATCCCTTATTTTGTAGACGCTATAACTTTTGCACAAACCAATCAATATACGCTTATTGCGTTTTTTTTTTTTTTTTTTACCAAAATATGTAGAATACATATCGGCCTAAACAGAGGGAAAAAAAATTGTGATATTTATTAAATCAAAAAGTAAAAAATATTGTGTTTTTTTTTTTTTTTTTTTTTTTATTGTCGCTCTTTTGTTTTATAGCGAAAAAAAAATAAACGCAGAGGTGATCAAATACAAACCAAACGCTCTATTTGTTGGGGGAAAAAAAAAGGACGTAAATTTCGTTGGTTTGGGTGCAACGTCGCATGACCGCACAGTTGTCGGTTAAAGCGACGCAGTGCCGAATCACAAAAAGTGCTCTGGTCAGAAAGGGGGTAAATCCTTCCAGGGCTGAAGTGGTTAAACTGCCCAATTTTTTTTTTAAATGCTCTAAAAATATTCTTTGTCATTGACAAGAATATTGCTCCTGTAATTCTGTGGACGTCCTCAAGGCAGGGTTTGAATATCGGCATCCTCCTCCTCTGTGTCCTTGGATTTTCTGTGTTCGAGGTTTGTAGTATTCTTGCCAAGCCTTCCATCTGTAAAGGGGTCCCAGGGGTGACGGGTTGCCATATTTTTTACAAGGAAGATAATCATCATAGTAGGCAGAACGGGAGTATTGGCATCTTGTTACCTATAGAATACAAAATAAACAACCATAGGTCTACACATCTGATTAAATGCCTTGGCTACTACTGACAGATTTAACTAGTTGTTTACAGTCATGTGATTAGTGCATTGATTTCCGTATGCTGCAAGTGAGGTGACTGCCATCAAGTGGTGGTAGCCTGGAGACTTCATCGGCCTAATGATCTGCAAACAAGGCGTGATGAAATCCCTGCGTATGTTATCCCATGACAATTCATTTATTTTCCTTTCTTTTACTTTAAAAGTATTAGATGTAAAATAAATTTGTGCAGATTTAGATTTATTCGTAAATAGTGTATGTATTTATTAAATGCAACAAGTGTAGGTACCTGATTCCAGCTGGATATCTGCTTTTTGTAATTCATTTAAATTGCAGAGACGCAATGATGTCACTCCTGGGCATGCATACGGGAGTCGCAATCGCCGCACAGTGCTCTGGATTGACGGCACATGAATTATGTCCTCCATTCAGAGCATGGTGCGCACGCACCTGTGACATCACTCGCTGCAGAACTAGTGAATATCAAGCAGGGATATGCAATTAGCGGACCTCCAGCTGTTGCCAAACTATAAGTCCCATCATGCCTCTGCCTCTGGATGTCATGCTTGATGCTGTCAGAGTCTCGCAGTGCTTCATGGGACTTGTAGTTTGACAACAGCTGGAGGTCCGCTAATTGCATATCCCTGCCCTAAAGGTTCAGTGCACGTTTAGGAGATATTCATTATACCTATGAGTAAGCTTTAAAGTGTTACTAAACCCAGCACCCTGCATTCACTATATCTAGTCTCCCACAGTACAAGGAACATGGAAATGTAATTATTTTAGTAAATATAAACTGCTAAATACCTTTTTTCTCATCAGCAGTATATAGCAGTCTTATGACTTCTATCAGTGCCCAGCCGAGCACTGGTTAAAGGTTGTAGGAGGTGTTCTCATTCTACACTGACTGTCCTGTGAGGCTGCAGGACCCCTGACCCTCTGTCTGGACAGTGCTGATTGGCCCTGTGCCAATCAAATGCACCTTCCCAAAAAAAAAAAACTCTAGCAATGCAACTGAGCATGTTGCGCCAAAGGCTCTGTATTATCAAGAGATGGATTGGGCACAGTGAAAGAAGGGGAGGATCAGAGAAGACAGGACTAAACAGCCTTTTTACACAAGGTGGAGGATTAACCCCTTAGGTTGCACAGTGAGTATAACAAGCATGCTTTACTGCATATACAGAATGATTTTAACGGTTTTGGGTTTAGTAACACTTTAAAGTGTTTTTCAGGGAGAGGTGCATGTTGGGATGATTTTAAGGCACAGTAATGCCCAGAGACTCCTGGGAAATGAGTGTCATAATTTTCTAGGAGGAAAGGGGGTCTTAGGACAGGAAGTTGAAACACCTAGGACCATAAAACTAGGTAAATTGCGAAATCTGCCTAGTAACAGCCAGATAGAAGTGAGTAAAACATTTGTATTTCTTTTTTACATTACAGGCAAGCTGTTAATAGAAAGTTCATTTTTAGGGCAGAACTCCACTTTAAAGTGATTTGTAAGGCTTAATTTTGGCTTAATTTTGATTGACGGCATCGGGAGCCAATGGCTGTGCCGCTATCAATCTATCCAATCAAGAGCCAAGACAACGGGCAGAGGGGAAGAGTGTGTCTCCAGCATGGGAATTGCAGGACCCAGGTGAGTAAAACTGTGGGCAGTGACAGAAGTTTTTTTTGTTCACCTTAATGCATACTGTACAGTAACTGGTAAGGAAGACTGATGGTGTGTCCCTCGTACATAGGGACACCGATCAGTCACCTCCCCCAGTCAGTCCCCTCCCCCTACAGTTAGAATCACTCACTAGGGTACACATTTAACCCTTTGATCGCCCCCTAGTGTTAATACCTCCCCTGCCAGTCACATTTGCACAGTAATCAATGCATATTTATCACACTGTTCGCTGTATAAATGTGAATGGTCCCAAAATAGTGTCAAGTGTCCGATGTGTCCGCCACAATATCGCAGTCACGATAAAAAACGCATATCGTCGCCATTACTAGTAAAAAAAACAGCCACTGTGCAGAGCCATCAATTGTCACCACTGTGCAGAGCCATCAATTGTCGCCACTGTGCCCACATCAATTGTCGCCACTGTGCCCACATCAATTGTCGCCACTGTGCCCACATCAATTTTCACCACTGTGCCCTTTAATTGTCGCCACTGTGCCCTGTAAAATGCTGCTCCCTTGCCCCCCCCCCCCCCCGCCTGGCAATTACCATTCTGGAGTTAGCCATCCTCCTTCCACGGTCCCTCAATGTCTTCTCCCACCCTGGATGAAGCTTCAGCCAATCAGATTACCGGTAACCAGAACCGGTGAACCTGATTGGCTGAGACGCCTGTCAGTCTTATCCAAGCCGCTGGCTCTGATAGACATTTCCAAAGCCAACCAGTTGCCGTTATTCAGATGGCCGATGCTCACCAGGGGGCCGGCCATCTGAATAGTGGGCGGCAGCAACAATACACAGATTCATGCAATGCATGAATCTGTGTATTGTACTCAGTGGCGGTGCGAGAGGGGGCGGCGCTCCTGCGCCCTCTATGGACGCACCGCCACTGCCAAGTACAAGTGACCAAGCGGAGCTTACTGCTGCTTCACCTAGAATTCGGACTGCAGAGGTAAGGAAGATTGGATAAAACTGCAAGTGTTATGTAAAAAAGATTGCAAACTGATTAAAAATAAAAGCCCCCGAGCCCCAATTAAATCTGTTTTGTCAGTACTAGCAGTAGGTCTCTCCAGAGCTGTGTGTGTGTATATGTATGAATGTGTGTGTGTATATATAATATATATATATATATATATATATATATATATATATATACACGCGCGCACGGTTTGTAAGAAGAGCACTTTTAACAACCTATCCACACTTCTCTTTCCTGTCAGTACTTTGTGATGGAAGTGTGACATGGAAATACTTTGGGCTCAATTCACAAGGCTAACGCACCAAAATAAATATAGTTATTATCAAAAAAACAAAACATTACAGTTATTTTCAGCTGAAACGGATAAGATGTGAAAATTACAATCACATAAATTAGAGAGCCTTATTCTTGTTCTAAAGCGGAACTAAACCTATAATTAAAAAAAACATTGCAAGCAGGCAGGTCTTTATTGAACATACTATGTGTCTCCTGCATTAAAACACCCTTACCTGCCTGGTTTTCCTGCTTAGGCTCCATCAGTGTTAATTTCGTAGACTAAAACTAAAATAATTGAGATAACTAAAATATTACTAAAACTAAAATGGAATTTTAGTCGGACTAAAAATTGGGACTAAAACTAAAATGCCATTTTAGTCAAGACTAAAACTAAATTGAAATTTGACTTGAAATTAACCCTGGTCTGTAGTGCATGTTCATACCTCCAATACCATAAATAATAACTTGTTAGATTTTTAACTCCAGCAGAATATGAGTTTGGTAGTTTTCTGGAGATTTTAGTCGACTAAAATATACTGGAGATTTAGTCCACTAAATATGACTAAAACAATTGCAGAAGGCTAAAATAGGACTACAACTAAAGTGCCATTTTAGTCTTAAGACTAATGGCGCGTACACACGATCGGTCAATCCGATGAGAACGGTCTGATGGACCATTTTCATCAGACCAAACCGATCGTGTGTGGGCCCATCGGTTATTTATCCATCGGTTAAAAAACTTGAAACTTGTTTTAAAATGAACCGATGGATACCTAACCGATAGCAAAAAAAAACGATCGTTAGTAGGCACAACCATCGGTTAAAAATCCACGCATGCTCAGAATCAAGTCGACGCATGCTTGGAAGCATTGAACTTAGTTTTTTTTCAGCACGTTGTTGTGTTTTGCGTCACCGCGTTCTGACCCGATCAGCTTCATTGGATTGACCGATCGTGTGTACAGGACTTTAGACTAAAACTAAATTGAAATTTGCTGCCAAAATTAAAGCCGAGCTCCGCCGTTAAAAAAAAAAATCGCAATAAGCGCTTAAATTTATAGCGTTTACAAAATAGGGGATAGTTTTATTGAATTTTTATAAAAAAAAAATTTTTTACTACTAGTGACGGCGATCAGCGATTTTTTTCGTGACTGCGACATTATGGCGGTCATTTCGCACAATTTTGACACATTTTTGGGACCATTGTCATTTTCACAGCAAAAAATGCATTTAAAATGCATTCTTGTGGAAATGACAGTTGCAGTTTGGGAGTTAACCACAGGGGGCGCTGAAGGGGTTATGTTTCCCCTGTGTGTGTTTACAACTGTAGGGGTGTGTGGCTGTAGAAGTGACGTCATCGATTGTGTCTCCCTATAAAGGGGATGACACGATCGATGCAGCCGCCACAGTGAAGCACGGGGAAGCCGTGTTTCACACGCGGCTCTCCCCGTTCTTCAGCTCCGGGGACCGATTGCGGGACCCCAGCGGCGATCGGGTCCCGCGGTCCCGGAGCTTCGGACTGGGCCACGGACGCGCGCCCACGGCTGGGTAGATGTATAGGACGTGCCGGTACGTCCGTCTGCCCAGCCGTGCCATTCTGTGGACGTATATCTACAGGCGGCGGTCCTTAAGTGGTTAAAAGCTCATAAACTCCCCTATGTTATCCTATGTGTCTATGCACACATGGACGTTTTTGGATGTTTATCAGCAGTGGAGTTCATGGGCTGTTTCTGAACGCCCTAAAATCACGTTCAGGAGTCATTTTTCTGACCACAAAAAACGCTCATAAGCGCTCAAAAACGTGGCTCACCAGCGTTTAATGTTTTTAATCTATTATAAAAAAACGCTAGCGCAAAAAAATTTTTAAAACGTTGAAAGACTCACTGCAAAGCTACTGGCGTTTTTATAACATTATTTTAACGTCCAGTGTGCATGAAGCCCAAGAACGATAAAGCTTTGGTCTTGTATTTTGGGTCGCCGCATAGGAGTGAGCTTCAGATTGTTTCCATTTCTTTTTCCGCTCCTGGATTTGTTTTTAGCATCTTTAGACATGTCTACTACTATTTATGGGTGGCATCGGGTTCTACGGCCTGATAGAACTAGCTAAGCTCATGACATTCGGCTTCCACTAGGCCGCTATAAACCATCTTCACAATGGCAAACGCTGTAATATATATCCAGAATGAAAAGCTATTAACCTCTGTCTTTTTTTGTTTTTGGTTGTGCTGTATGAAAGATACAAGGATACCTAAAGATCTTCATTGCAGGGTATGAATCCTTGGACATCATCATGCTGCTGGTATTATTTACTGCACGAGTCTCATTTGTTCTGCACTGACTGCTCGGCCTTTTCCTGATAACATGGCTATTGTATGGGAATCCACAGAGAGGGAAGAACAAGGAAACAGGACAGGATGCTGGGATACAGTACTGAGAGGAATGTCCATATTGTCAGGGGGGAGACATGAAGGAAATTAGAAGCATTTTTGGCACAACCCATCCCTAGTCTTGAAAATGCATTGCTTTCAGTGGCTGATGATCTATTTATTTTTTTATTTTTATTGTTGTGTTTTTGTTTTTCCAGCTTAACCACTTCATTACTGGACACTTAAACCATGCGGCGATCTGCAATTTTTTTTTTTTGTCAGGCCTGTGATATTGCGGCGGACATATCGGACACTTTTGACACAATTTTGGGACCATTCACATTTTATACAGCGAACAGTGCTATAAAAATGCACTAATTACTGTATAAATGTGACTGGCAGGGAAGGGGTTAGCACTAGGGGGTTAAGAAGGGGTTAAATGTATTCCCTGGGTGTGTTCTAACTGTGTGTGGAGGGGGACTGACTGGGAGAGGTGACCGATGCTGTGTCCCTATGTACATGTCCTCCACGTCTCTGCTGTCACCGCCGATCACGGGTACCTGGAGGACATCGCGGCCGCCAGGCACGCGCATCGGCAGATGCGGCAGTGCAGCGGCAGATGCGCCGGGCACTGTGCCCGGCGCATCTCAGCGATGCGCCGGGCACAGTGTTTCCCCGCTGAGCGCCCCCAGCGGCGCACACAGGGAATGCACATAAAAGGACGTCCAGGGACGTCCACCCGACAGTTGAGAGCTGCGCTGTGGACGTCTTTCGTCTATAGCGCGGCTCTCAAGTGGTTTAATAATGGCTGTTTTAATGTCAGTAGACCACAGATGCAAGTCTGGCTCCTACAGACACTTCTGACATCTCTCTGGCTCTTCCTCTATACAGGCCAGGGTGGATAAAAGTCAATGATATTTTTTTTTTTTATGTTTATCACATTTATTTCAATAAAATGCTTTTGGAGTAGAAATTTATCTAAAGATAGTTTTCTATTTAAGATACATTAATTATTTAGTTTATTCAGCATGAAATGGAGCTTAGTTATGTAGCATGAGGCTGTATATTCTGCAATGTTTACATTTTTGGTAAACTCATTCAATGTATCCAAGTTCTTCAAGCTGAGTTAACATGCACTGCATTGATGCATTCATACGTCACAGTAACCATGAGATAAAACGGTTCAGGAATATTCCTTTATTCCATTTTTTTGCAAATCTATGTACACTACAAACTGTATGATTGAATTGGTTCTGATATCGCTGTTTTACTAACCTGACCGTTATTCTTCTATTTATTCTTCATTTATTCTTCTAAATGGGGAAACCTTCATTTTGTTTGCAAATATTGCCGATTCTGACTACCAGCAAGAATAAGTCCTTACATTTAAAGAGCACCTGTCATTTCAGATCCATCATGACAGTGCCTGTTAGTGGGCATTCACTCACCTGCAGCCGCCACGTCCCTCACCTTGTTGTGTCACTGCCGCATCACCAGCTGTCCCATTAAAGTGAATGGGTCTGTCGGTGAGTCAACAGCCGGGTCAGAGGAGGAGCCGCTGCAGGACAGAGATGACAGTTGCTCTTTAAAAATTATGAAATAAATCGAGTTGATTTAAATCAAACCTTTTTTCTAGTGATTTAAATTGTTATTTAAATTGACTTGATTTAAATCAAATCCACCCTGATACAGGTAGACAGTAAGTGCTAGTTCACACCAGACGCAGTTCCGTGCACTTTTTTTTCTGCACAAAATGCATGCACGGTGCTTTCAATGTATTCCAATGGCTCTAGTTCAAACCATGCAGTCAGTTTCCTGTCAGTTTCTGCACCTGACCGGAAACTGACTGCATGGTGTGAATTAGAGCCATTGGAATACATTGAAAACACTTTGCATGCACTTTTAGTGCAGAAAAAAAAGCGCACAGAACTGCATCTAGAGTGAACTGGCCCTTCCTCACTTGCAGGAAGTGTCAGTGAACTATGAGGGCGCTGATAAGTGCAAGCTACAAGCTGTCTGCCACCATAGTTCATTCATTCACTGATCACTGTGAATGAATGGCGTGGCTGTATGAATGGAGCCCCACACAGCTGAGACGTTTTTAAGTTGTGACAGCGCATGCCCGCTGTCACAAGGAGGGGTCGGGAGCAAGGCTGCTGCATTAGTAACATGTTACACCCTGAATACAGGTGTAGTAACATGTTACTAAAGTTAAGCTTTAAAGTGGCACTAAAGCTTCGATTTTATTTTTTTAAATAACAAACATATCATACTTGCCTCCACTATGCAGTTTGTTCTGATCGTCCTCTTCTGGGGTCCCACGGCGGCTCTCGCGGCTCCTCCCCCTAACAGCTAACCCCCTCTGGAAAGCTCCTCTACTGAGGGGGTTAGCTTGCAGGCGTGCTCCCCTGTCATACAATCGGCGTCCATAGCCGCCAATTGTATGACTCGGCCTCGCCCACCGACGGCTGCGTCATTGGACTTGATTGACAGCAGCGGGAGCCAATGGCTGCGCTGCTGTCAATCTATCCAATGAAGAGCCAACAAGACCTGGGGAAAGCAACGCAGGATCGCGCCCAGGTGTTTTTTCACTTTAATGCATAGGATACATTAAGGTGAAAAAACACACAGGTTTACAACCCCTTTAACTTTTACCGCTCCCTGTCTCTCCACAGTGTACTGCAGACAGAGGAACGTACCCATACTTTGCTGCCTAATTCCGGGTTTAGGGCTTGCGCAGTCTAAATCGCATGCATGAGAAACAGGGATTCACACTTGGTGAAAGCAGCACACTTTACACACATTACGCATACTTTAACACCTTGTTAAACCCTTCCCAGCCAGTGTCAGTACAGTGATAGTATTATCCCTAATTACTGTATTTATGTCACTGGTGAGGTCGTGGCAGTTCCGGCGTCAGTTAATGTCAGATTTTCCGCCGCACTATAGATGTCCTATTAAAAGTTGCTGAACACTGCCATGAGTAGTATATACTGTATAAAAAAAAATCTGTATATCTACCTATCTACCATAGCTTGTAGGCAAACCAATCAATATACACTTATTGGGATTATTTTTTTATCAAAAACCTGTAGCAGAATACATTTTGACCAACATTTTTGAAGAATCGCAAAAAAATGTACCCAGTGGTGATTAAATACCACCATACTAAAGCTCTGTTTGTGTGAGAAAAGTTATACAAATTTAGTTTGGGTACGCAATTCTCAGTTAACGACGCAGTTACCAGTTAAAGCAGCGCAGTGCCGACTAGCAAAAAAAAATGGCCTGGTCATGAAGGGGGTAAAACGTCCCAGAGCTGAAATGGTTAAGGAGACTGCTCAAGACTCCTTAATGGCCCACAAATGTGTGTCTGCACTTCGTAGCCGACAACTGCGTACAGAATGCTGTTTTCAGCCGCTACAGAATCCGCTCTCATATCTCCATCTATCCCAGTAAGCATTCGTCTATTGAGAATTTTTTAAAACTTAATTTTTTTTGTTATTTTTCCTCACAAATTATGTTTTATGTAGTAACGGTGAGAGAACTGGTATTTCAGCAATGTGTGGAATGGCAATCCTGTCGGGGTGTAGCCAGGAACGGGTTGGTGCTGGACAGCTCCTGCTAGCCGTGGACTGCACTGTGCCTAGACTACAACCATAATAAAATATCAATACTCAGCTTTGTTGTGCTTTCACAGTTCATCGTACTGTATTTGCTAGAAATAAGTACTTGCCAGTCTATGGAAAACCGAAGCAGGGAAACTGTAGGGGGGACATTATGCCCACATTCTGTTGGTGCTTTCTGAAATATTTTGTAGACACAACAAAGTGATGTGTGTATGAGCAGACTTATGTGTATAGTTCGTGGTTAGAATTTAGAGTGGTGAGGTCACAATCTGTTGAATTATTTTTTTTATTACTCTATAGCAGTATATTTTCACAGACGTGAAGTGGAACTAAACCCTCCTATCCTTTACAGCCAAGGCAGCTGCCATCTTGGTCTCTGTGTTTAGATCTGCAGTGATTCTTAAAATAATCACTTTGTATAAGCCATGGGTCTTTAAACTACGGCCCTCCAGTTGTTCAGGAACTACAATTCCCATCATGCCTAGTCATGTCTATGAATGTCAGTGTGTTACAATTACTATTAATGGGATGTGTAGTTCTACAACAGCTGTAGTTTGAGGATCCCTTTTGTCACATGTTTTTTTCCTGTACATATTTCATTGCTGCTAATCTCTAATGGGCTTGTAATGAGAAGATCTCTACAAGGCCAGTCCTAATATGACACACACGACTTTCTGAAGATATTGAGAATTATTTGGGAAAAAGATTTTTACTTTCTCATTTTAATAAAGTCCTATTTCAACTGTTCTTTACTGCCAGGACAACATTGTCATTCTATGAAAATTCAGCTGTGAATAACCATTTGATGCCATCTCTGATGTATAATTGAATGTGATGTGGTGTGATGTGGTGCATATACTTCACATTGTGTGTTGGGCTCTACACTATACATCACTATCATATTACATAGCCTTTAGAAATGGAAAGGAGGTGTTAAAGGCGCTTTAACATTGATCTACTGTTAACCAAAATGAGGTTAAAGCTCAACTACAGGATGACGGCAACCTCATGTCCTCCCTCCTTCCCACCCCATTTTTATAACCGCTGGTATAAAGAAAAAAATAAATTATCCAGATGCCAATTTTACTTACCCGAAGCTGTGTTTACATGATACTAGCAGCCAATACTGGTAGTATTGATTTTTCTTTCAAGGGTCTTCCTTTGGGTGTCCACATCACTCCCTCCACAATGTGGACACCGCCTATTGGTACTGAAGCAGGGCAACTCATGGGGGCGGTGAGGGGACTGGTGCCCAAATAAAATGGGGTGGGCCACTATATGGCAAATGAGTTTTAATGTTGAGAAGTAAAGTAATGCACGTGGGGGGGCCAAAAATAGGAATGCAAGTTACTCACTTCTGGGATAGAAAAACGATCTGGGGGTCCTGGTAGATGACAGGCTCAGCAATGGCATGCAAACCCAAGCTGCAGCAAGCAGAATATTGGCATGCATTAAAAGGGTATTTACTCAAGGAATAAAACTATACTTCTACCACTTTATTAAACTCTGGTCTGGCCACATCTTGAATATGCCATGCAGATCTGGTCACCAGTCCTTAGGAAGAATGTGCTGGAACTGGAGAGTGTAACAGTCACCACCGTCTACGACCTTCCATCAACCCACGACAGCTTATCTGACACTCCAACCATCCAACAGACATCAGACATCCCATTTCCCAGAATAACGAGACTTGCTCTGTTACTGGTTTCAAAATATATGAACACTTTTAATGGTTAGCTCTCAAGTTTATTTACAGTTTTCAAGGCATGTTTCAGTGATCACAGGAACAATCAAACTCTCCACCCACCCATCACACCCTGGGGGGGCTTCAATACACCTTCAGATGGCTAATTGCTAAACATTCCAGACTTTTCGGCGCCGGTCTATAATTAACATTACCTAATCATTGCACCTTAGAAGTCACATTCCTTTATTAACAGAATTCAACAAAACACCATCACACAATGATTTCCCCTCAATACACATCTGTAGACAGACGGTCTGTCTCCGACAGAAAGGTATTCACACCTGAGCATCAATAGGCTTTAAACAGTGTTATCACACAACGAAAGGCCTTTTAAGAGCCAGCCCCATTTAACATGTCAACAGTCTACACAGAGAGATGAGTCATAGAATGAACCAACACTTAGCTCATATTGCAATCAGTAATGTCCCCTGTCCTGTAATTTAGGATATCATTTCTCAGTCACCCTATGGCCCTATTGGACATAAGGTGACCCTAGACATAAGACTCCTTGGTGACGCCGGTACAGGAGTACCCCTCATCCTTCCAAAGTCTGTTTGTCACGGGTCATTCCGTTACAGAGAGTGTCCAGGGAAGGGCAATAAAACTAATAAGAGGAATGGAGGACCTTGGTTACGAGAAATTACGACAAGCTTTAAACTTATTCTCCCTGGAGAAGAGATGCTTGAGAGCAGATATGATAGTTATATACAAATCTAGCAGTTTAAGGGAGCTTAAGAAGACACGCCACCACTCAATGAAATTGGAGGAGAAGCAGTTAGACCTTAAAATGTGTAGGGGGTTCTTAACTGCTAGAGCATTAAGGGTGTGGAACCCCCTTCCACAATCGGTGGTGTCAGCAGGAAGTGTTGATAACTCTTATGCCGCGTACACACGACGGTTATTCATGTCATGGAAAAAACAAAAATTTTCTCGACGTGATTCCTCTCAAGCCTGCCTTGCATACACACGATTGTGAAAAAAAAATGCTTGAGCAAAGCACGGTGATGTACGACGGCACTATAAAGGGGAAGTTCCATTCGAATGGCGCCACCCTTTGGGCTGCTTATGCTACTTTCCCTGTCTCATAACTTGCTTCTAAGCATGCGCATTATTTTCCCCCTCGTTAAAGCGTACACACGACCGTTTTTCACGAAGTGAAAAACGACGAGAAAAAATAGAGCAGGTTCTAAATTTTTAACGCCCATTTTTCGCGTCGAGAAAAATGCTCTGGAGCCTGCACACAACCGTTTTTCACGACCAATTTAAAAAATATAATTTTTCTCGTCATGAAAAGTCGTGTGTACGCGGCATTAGGTGAAAACCTTGGTGAACCCAATATACAGGGATATTGGACATTGTTTTGACATAAACACACACATACGCCTACACATATTGAAGTAGATGGACTTACCAACTATGAAACAGGTAATAAGCAGAGACAAATGCATGGTCTCCAGAACAGGAAATAAGCTTGGCAGCCGACCAACTTCCAATCAGAAGAGTGCGTTTCTGTCAGAACACAACTCTGTGGGGGGGGGGGGGGAGGAGATTGCTGTACTAACTTTGGATGGTTAGAACAGTGGCTCCGACTGGAGCTGTCAGTTATTTTTCGTTCAATTCTCTGGGTTGTACGAAAAAAAACTTGTACTATGTACCAGGCATTAGGAAGAGATGTTGGGAATCAAGACTGAGGAGTAAAGTACTATTGATGTCCATTGCAATATTTACATTTTGCTGGAGTTGGGCTTTAACTACGGTAGCCTACATAAATATTTTAACACCGTTTGTAGTTTATATAACTGGTATTTGATATGTTGGCACCGCATGGGGCTCATGACTTGTGAAAATGTATCTTTTAGTCTACCTTCACACTATACATTGCATCAATGCATATGGATCTCTGATTTGGATCCCTGCAGTGTACACTGCTCGTTCATCCTGTAAGAGATCATCTCTTCAGTTACATTGCCTAGGTATGACGACTCTGTGAAATCAATTTAACTAATGCGTCTTTAGTACTGAACTCATTAATTCATTTCACAACATGGGTTCTTTTTTTCCTATAGTCAAGTTGAATATTTTTAGTCTCGTAATTCCTTGTGGAAGAAAATCCTTCATTTACACGTGTGCCTTACTGAAATTCCTTCTAATAAAACCGATAAAACATAAAAATGTCTATACCCTTTTAAGTCATTCCTTTTGCATGAATATATTTACTAGGACTATAAAAAATCCTTTGAGCCAAGCTGAGATGTGCCTAAATTCTAAAATGAGCTGTTCCATTAACAAAAAAAGTTATTTTCATTAGAACACTTTGCTTGGTTCCTTAAAGGGGATGTAAAGGTTTGTTTTTTATTTTCTACAGTATGCTTTTTATTTTTTTTCGCTGTACTTACCGTTTAATCGATGATTTTCTTTTCTTCTTCCCGCGGGGGAATAGGCGTTCCTATGAAGGGGCGCGTAGATGATTGACGTGCGGCTAAAGCGTGTCACGCTTTCCGGAAATAGCCGGACTAGGACTCGGCTCTTCACGGCGCTATACGGCGCCTGCGCACAGACTCCGTATATAGCAGAGTCCTAGGCCGGCTATTTTCAGAAAGCGCGACGCGCCTTAGCCGCATGTCAATCATCTACGCCCCTTCATAGGAACGCCTATTCCCCGCGGGAAGAAGAAAAGAAAATCAACGATTAAACGGTAAGTACAGCGGGGAAAAAAAAAGCATACTGTAGCTGACGCAAGTATGCTGGATGGGATGGTAGATCATTTTTTTAGGGTGCACCTCCGCTTTAAGCTAGTGCATTGTTGGTTCGCTTAGCTTTTCCTTCCATTTCCCTTCTAAAAAATTTTTTCTTTGTCTGAATTTCTCACTTCCTGTTTCTCCTCGGTAAGCTTGCCCCCATCATTGGGCTGGGGGTTAGTCAGACAGAACAGCTTACTGAGGAGGATCAGGAAGTGAGAAATTCAAACAAAGAAAAAAAAACATTTAGAAGGGAAATAGAAGGAAAAGGAAAAGTGAACCAACAATGCACTAGCTTAAAGGAACCTATTTAGAAAATAAAAAAACAAACCTTTACAACCCCTTTAAGGCTCCATCCGCACTTTGCATTATGGAATTGCAGGCAGAATTGGTACGATTCTGCCCATGATTCAAAACGCGTGACAATCGAACCTTGCGTTATGTGCGAATATCCTTTTAATGGAGCCCTAAACGTGATGTGGTTCTGGCACGATTTTTGGCGACAGGATGACGTAGCAATTGGCAAAATGTGCCTTTAAAAATCGAGCTACGCTTGTCACCCAAAAAGTAGCAGGAGCTTATTTTTGGGCAACAAACGCGCATAGCATTAAAATGAGTGGGCTAGCCCTGTGCAACATGCAGAATCGATTGAGAATCACTCTTTGAAAATTGCATTGTGGGAGCGCTCGTTTCGATTAGTGAATGGGGCCTAAAGTTGCTTTCTGGATTGCTTTTTTTGACTTGTATGGCACTATAGTTACAATGCTTGAAAACAGAATTTGGGGGAAAAAAGCTTTAGTAGCCATTGGCTTTCAAACATAGGATTTGCCACAGAAAGAGATTTTTTTTTTTTTTTACACTTATGGATTTATAGATTATCATGCAAATTTACAGTATGTATAAATTTCCATAGGGACGTACTGTATATGTGACTGTTTTGACATACGTGTGATTAATTTTCTGTGATGATCTGTTCAGGGCAAATTTCGGTTTTCCTTTAATTCTCTACCCTTCCCCAGCTTATTTTGCACTTACCTTTTCTTAACTCTCCAAACAATATACATAGTACTTGGCATTGGACCAATCGGTGCTGTCATACTGGGATACCATAGCTTTGTGTAAGATGGGGTGGCTTGTAGCTTTAATGGGACTTTCCTTCACACATGACAACTGAGTGGATTAGTGGTGGAGTCAGAGGAAAGTAAACTTGTCTGGGCACCCCTCTCTAAATGGGACAATGCCTGGGCACCCCCTCTCTAAATGGGACAATGCCTGGGCACCCCCTCTCTAAATGGGACAATGCCTGGGCACCCCCTCTCTAAATGGGACAATGCCTGGGCACCCCCTCTGTAAATGGGACAGTGCCTGGGCACCCCCACTCTAAATGGGACAATGCCTGGGCACCCCCTCTCTAAATGGGACAATGCCTGGGCACCCCCTCTGTAAATGGGAAAATGCCTGGGCACCCCCTCTGTAAATGGGACAATGCCTGGGCGCCCCCTCCTGTAAATGTAAATGGCACAATACCTGGGTGCCCCCCCTGTAAATGGCACAATGCCTGGGCACCCCCTCTCTAAATGGGACAATGCTTGGGCACCCCCATCTGTAAATGTAACAATGCCTGGGCGCCCCCTCTGGAAATGTGTGCCTAGGCACTCCATATAAATGCATCGGTGCCTAGGCACTCCATATACGTGTGTCAGTGCCTAGGCACTCCATATACGCGTGTCGGTGCCTAGACCACCCCCCCTGTACGTGTGACAGTTTCTGGGCACCATCTGTTCATTTATCTTTGTGTTGCCTGTAGGAACTTGGACTTCAGAGGCATGTCTCTGCTTTCTCCTACATCTGTTTACTGGGTTACATAGATGGTGTTATCGGGTAGCGTGGTCCAGAAACAATACTACTAATATGGTGGCTGCCAAAGTGAGCCTAGGCAAAACCGTCAATAATGGGGAAAAGGTCAGCTGCAGGGAGACCACAGGCAATACTGGTGACTAAATATTTGCTCTCTGAGTTTGCCTTCTCAAAAATCAGCTTGTGCTGTGATGAATCACAGCACAGTGATTGGACACAAGGCGGGATTCATGATTTCTCCAATCACAAGCAGGGGGCTGGATTGTGCTCCTCCAGGCATTCCCGGCCAGGACAAGTACTGTCGGTGAGTAAAGCGGTGATGTGGCGGCCTTTTTTGGGGGCATTGGATTGGCCCGGGGGGTGGTTTTGTAGTTTCATTCTGGGACACTGTATTGTCCTGGAATGAATGTGCCCGGGACAGACCTGCAAAATGTGGTACTGTCCCGGGCAATCTGGGACACGTGGTCACCCTACTTTGATTCCACTTTAGTAGCCCTTTAACATTTGACCCCCTTTAATCCTGCGGTAAAAGTTGATTCTAAAAGAAAAATTTTAAAGTATTAAATTGTTGTCTGCTGTGTCCGTTCTTTAACCTCATGTATGTCCTGTGTTTCTTCCCAGTGACATTAACATCCATTCACTCTCATTAAAAGATCTTCTTTTTATCCGCTCAGCATGAGAAATCAATTAGATTATAAAGGAAACCTATTATACTTCAATTTCTCTTTTCCTCTCCTTATCTTTTTATCTTTTTTAATGTTGAGGCAGTGATATATAAGTTTAATTTGATTTTCAGCTTGAAAGGGTAGCTGTGGTTTGACAATACACTTCTCCATATGCCTTCCCCCCCCAACAAATTAATGATTAAAGTGTATTGAAACAAAACAAATTTATATACTGCCGCTTACCAAAAAAAAAAAAAAAAAAAAGACGAATGATGTCTAGGAACATTTACAGCAAATACGTGTTGATCTTGCCAGAAATTTGGTGCCCTTGTCACTTCATGTGAGTTGAAAAGAAAAAAACAATTATCTTTTATCTGTAAACTGCTAATCCCATCACCTTCCCATATAATGAAGATGGACAAGGACAGACATGTTTGATATTCACCCTGTATGATAACCATGGCTGCCTCCATAGATACCATGGATAAGTAAGTGTAGCCACAAAGGGACAGAAATTCATTATTCAAAAGACTTCCAGGTGACACGAGAAAAATACAGACACCACATTTAAGAACTGGTAAACTACAATATAATAAATTCTTGTTTTTATGTTTAACCACTTTACTACCGGCTGCCGTCAATTGATGGCGGCACGATAGAGCTCTTGTTCTGAGAGGACGTCATATGACATCCTTGCCTTGCAGAGCCACGCACCCACCAAGTTACTGGGAACCCGATGTGCGTGCCCGCCGGGCACCCGCGATTGCCCAGTAACTGAGCAGGACCATGGATCTCTGTGTGTAAACACAGAGATCCACGTCCTGTCAGGGAGAGGAGACCGATGCTGTACATAGGGACACAGATCAGTCCCCTCCCCCTACAGTTAGAATCACTCACTAGGGTGCACATTTAACCCCTTGATCACCCCTAGTGTTAACCCCTTCCCTGCCCGTCACATTTACACAGTAATCGGTGCATATTTATAGCACTGATCGTTGCATAAATGTGAATTTTCCCAAAATAGTGTCAATAGTGTCAAAAGTGTCCGGTGTGTCCGCCGCAATATCAGTCACGATAAAAATCGCCGCTATTACTAGTAAAAAAATAAACATTAAAATTATATAAATCTATCCCCTATTTTGTAGCTGCTATAACTTTTGCGCAAACCAATCAATATACGCTCATTGCGTTTTTTTTTTTTTTTTTTACCAAAAATATGTAGAATACGTATCGGCCAAAACTGAGGAAAAATATATATTTTTTATATATATTTTTGGGGATATTTATTATAGCAAAAAGTAAAAAATATTGCTTTTTTTTAATTATAATTAAGCAATACCATAAAGCTCCATTTGTGGGGAAAAATTATTAAAATTTCATTTAGGTAAAGTGTAGCATGGCCGCGCAATTGTCATTCAAATTGTGACAGCGTTGAAAGCTGAAAAATGGCTTGGGCAGGAAGGGGGTGAAAGTGCCCGGTATTGAGGTGGTTAAATATGCCTTGCAGACCAACTCCAGAAATGTAGTCAAATTCTACCATTGCCATGCCTCCTGCAGTACAGTGGTAAAGGCTTTTTAGACTATGGTGGAAGGCATAAGGTGTATTGCTATCCCCCAGTATAGATTCCAGGACTGATCACCTCTACCCAAAGCTCCAGTCTGTGGGTGGTCCCTCAGTGTCATCCATTACAATGCAAACTATTCGCTCTGCATTGTATGCAAAGGAGACAAGCATACTGCCACCAGGAGGGCGTTAAAGCGGAGTTCCACCACATTTTTCTCTCCTCGCCATGCAACACTAATGTGCATCCTTAAAATGAATTGGCAATTTATATAAAAAATATTCTTACGTGATTTATGCCTATATCTAATTTCACTTCCTCCTCTAGGGGGCCATGGCGCCATGTGTCATTTCCGGTTTTGCATTGGCTCCTGGCAGATCTTGATCAACTTGGCATGAGGTCTATGGAAATTCTTGGCCAGCTTGGCATTGCACGGCCCCAGTAACATTTAAGATTGGCGTCTATAGAAAATCTTGTTCAACTTGGCATGGTTGTATACTGTGAGAGAACCCACTGTCACTGTGTTTTGGAGGGGGCTGTGGGCTGGCCTCCTACCCAAAACCTTTGGCCCAGAAGAGACTGAGAGACTTAGGGACAAATTGAGATAATGTAATGTAATGCTACATCCCTCCTTCCCCAGTCCCCCCTGGTGTGTTTAATTGTGTTGGGTCATGGCACGTAGACAAAGGTCTGGAGATGCATCCCAGCAGGGGATGTGTAAGGAGGGACTGCCTGCTTATCATAATCCCTTGGTATGTTTCAACTGTAGTTGTTTGAATATACAAGTGTTGATTTTCCATTGGTTCTTCCTTGTCCCCTACCCCCTCTATGACAAGGCTAAGAGGAGTGTCCCTGACTGTGTTTTAAAGTGTATGTTTGGTACTTAAAGCGGGGGTTCACCCTTAGAGGGCACTTTTCCCCCTTAGATTCCTGCTCGTTTTTACTAGGGGAATCGGCTATTTATTTTAAAATATGTGCAGTACTTACCCGTTTACGAGATGCATCCTCTCCGTCGCTTCCGGGTATGGGCTTCGGGAATGGGCGTTCCTTCTTGATTGACAGTCTTCCGAGAGGCTTCCGACGGTCGCATCCATCGCGTCACGATTTTCCGAAAGAAGCCGAACGTCGGTGCGCAGGCGCAGTATAAAGCCGCACCGACGTTCGGCTTCTTTCGGCTACGAGTGACGCGATGGATGCGACCGTCGGAAGCCTCTCGGAAGGCTGTCACTCAAGAAGGAACGCCCGCTCCCGAAGACCCATACCCGGAAGCGACGGAAGAAGATGCAGCTCGAAAACGGGGAAGTACTGCTCATATTTTAATACAAATAGCCGATTCCCCTAGACCGAACGAGCAGGAAGCTAAGGGGATAAAAATTTTTTTTTTACAAATGGGTGAACTCCCGCTTTAATAAAGAGTTTATGCTCTGCATGTTTTAACCCTAAACACCTGTGTGTTTAGGGGTCAAGGGCTAGTTATGGCGAATCTGCAGGCTGCGGGTGCGTTTGGACGACAGGGGACACAGGTCTGGCGGAGGTTCCCATACAGGGGAATTCGAGATTCGTCACATATACCATCTTGTCAGACTATGTTTCTCCTAGTAGGTTTCCTTTTGTAATGTAATAGAGTAAGGCCCCTTGCCCACAGGACCCTCTAGGTATAGTCCTTCTGGGAGGGACCGGTGCAGAGCAGTGTTGCCAACCGTCCATATTTTTATGGACAGTCCGTAAAAACTGGCACTTTTTTTCCCGTTCGTAAATGTACGTGGTTGCGGGAATGTGCCAGTAAAAATAGCCGAGATTGGTTTGGCTTGGAACTGCGCATGGAGATTGGAGGCAGGGGGTGATGGTGGCTGCGGGGGCAATGGAGGTAGGGGGTGATTGGAGGCAGGAGGTGTTTGTGGCACCGCAGAGGGGGATAGTGGCACAGCAGAGGGTGGGGGTGGAGACAGGGGTTGTTGGTGGCACTGCAAAAGGGGGATGGAGGCAGAGGGAGATTCTGGCACCGCAGAGGGATGTGAAGGCAGGGTGTGTTGGTGGCAGAGGGGATGGAGGCAGGGGGTGATGGGACTAAATAATTTTGCCCTTATTATATCGAAAAAAAAAAAAAAAGTTTTTTTTATCTTAATATCTGCCTTAAATCACATTGCTATTTGCCTAGTGTACTTGTTTGTAGCCTAAATACTGAAATTTGCACCTAAAAATTTAATTTAGTAACTTTTGTGAAATGCCAGTAAAAACGTGGCTGCGCCAGTAAATTTCGGGTGTCGTGCCAGTAAATTTCAATCTGGTAGGTTGGCAACACTGGTGCAGAGTCCAGCGCCGCTGCAGGCAACCGCTCAAAGTCTATGGCAGACTTTGGCCTAATGGAGCTGAACACCGTGCCGAGTAGTACTGGTGGTAGGGCCGAATGACTTCAGGGGTGAAGATCGGAACACAGGTCTTCTTAGGTGCTTCAAGGTATGATGCTGCCAGTCTCTGAGGTTTCTATTGACTAAGTAATGATGATGGAACTATGTTGTTCAACACTGTGCGAAAATGGGAGTTATTGGAAATATAATTGATTCTGACAAAGCGGAAGCCAATTAAGTGTCTTGAAGTGGTTTGAATGATTTTCTTTTAAGTGACCCAGTTCCTTGTTGGCGGAACGCTGGCATTTGATATTGTGTCCTCAATGCACCATCGTCGTATTACTCTGAAGCTAATTTTATTTATTTGTATGACATTTCACCAAGCATTACAGCATGGAGAAAAATCATGTTTATGTCCTTTGTTTGTATTGCTTTGTTCAAAGATGCTATTATATCTTGGGCTTCCTTGTGTGGAAAAAGCTGCATAAATACCTAGTTTAAAATATTTAAAAAAATTCAACTTCACTGATCATTTAGTGCTGATTCACACTGATTGTGATTTCTGAAGTAACTTGAGTCGCACAGAATCGCATGACAATGGAAATCGTATTACTTTCAATGGTGTCAATGCAGTTTTGTGAGATGCAATTTTGGAGAAAGGTTCCTGTGCTACTTTGTTCCAATTTTAGTGGAATTTGGCTCTGTAGAATATGCCAATGTTGCTTTAGGGTCCATGCACACTAGAGCTGCACAATTAATCCTTAAGAATCAAAATTGCAATTATTTTCCCTTCCAGATCTTAAAACGGCATTTCTCGATTGTATCCAACAAGTGCAGAGTTCTCTAACAGCTGAAAAAAAAAATCTAGGCAGCCTGCCAAGTTTTATCACAACAAGGCGGATACCTATATACAAAGTAATATTTTTTACTTAAATAAGGGAGAGAAAACTGCGCTGCTAAAGACAAAGAGGGCAGCTGCTAGCACACAACATACAGATAATATGTGAGAAAAGTAAAATATAAAATTGTGCTGCTCTAATGAATAAATCTAGACCTGTGTGGCTATGATGTGAACATGTACAAAAAAGGTGTAACCAAATATGCACAAAATATATAAATAGTGTATTGCGGCAGCAAGTAAATATGCGTGAAAAACCAAGTGACAATAAATGTATTCCAATATTAAAAAGTATTATGAAAAGTGGTCATGAGTCACTTCAGAAAGGGGTCCATGTAAACGGTTAATGATGTCAATCGGGTGTAATCCTCGCCAGCAAGGTGAGATATGAAGCATAGAACAGTGACAATGATGGCAATCTTGATGATAAAACCAATATGTAAATAAACATAAATCCAGAAAAGGTATAAGATGGGTACTCTTACCGTGTGGCGTGGACCCAAAACCTCTCAGAAATGGGTCAAATAGGCAAAGGTAAGAGTGATGGTATCTCCAGCACCTCCAAAGGTCATCTCTGGTATAATCCGGAAGTTCCTCCCATCTGTTCCCCGATATTTTCCAGAAAAAAAGCTCCTAACTCAATCACTGGTTCCCAGCAGCTCAATGTTGTGGATAGCAAGGATCCAAAAAGAAGTATTATCTCTCCAGGGATTTACGATATGGCATAAAAAGGAACAAGAAAAAAAGGCCTCCACATAGCGTAGGTCAAAAAAGTAAACCCAAGGGATTTATTAAAATTAAACACAAGGCAAAAAGAACAAAGATAAAAACAAGGATAAAATAAATATAAATGGTTGTAAAAATCCAGCGATAGTTACAATGGTGATCACTGATAACAAAGGCGCAGGATAAACAACAAGCATAGAACCCTATGCATTTCGTCCTACAGACTATACAACTGCTTGAAATTGTTGCTTCTACAGTACTTTTGTCTTTTGCCTGTAAAAGCAGCTCAATGTTATCCTATGTGTCCATGCACATTATGACGCTTAGAGGCATATTTTAAAGGGTCACTAAAGGAAAAATAATGTTTGCCTAAAATTAATGTCTGCAAGGTAGACAGAATAGTGTAATGATTCTATTAAAAAACGAGTAAATACCTATTAATTTCCTTCATCTATATAACCTTCGGCATTCTAATTTCTGTTCTCTCATTCACTTCCTGGTTTGCGGCGCTCGTTCATGTAAGAACTAGATTTCCCAGTATGCATTGCGGGAAGCGCCCAGAAATTCACACCTCCTTGAAGTCTCTAACACGTAGAGAGCGTCCTGCCGCACAGATGTAGTTCCCAGGAGGGGGTGAGCACGTTACTGACCACCGCAGTAAAGCCTCCCTTCACGGTGGTCAGTAAAATCAGACAAGCAGGAAGTGAACAGAACAGAGAAGAATTAGAGCAACTTCTGAGCAAAAACCAACAATGAGGAAGTGAAAAGAGTAATGTCTGCAGGTAAAGGATGCTTATTATGAAAAAAAAAAAAAAATTCCTTTACAACCCCTTTAAGCTTGGCAGGAGGCAGAAAAAAACACATCTGGTTTACCTTTTTTGTAAGGGGTTTTCAGGCTGTAAAAAAATGCTAAACGTTGGCAGGGGTAGCTTGTATGTTTATATTCAGACAGGTTCCTTACAGTTACTATCACCTTCTGTACACTAGCTGAAATTTAAAATTGCTCCCAGTTAGAGCTGCATGATTCTGGATAAAGTGAGAATCACAATTTTTTTGAATAGAATAAAGCTCACGTTTCTCTCACAATTCTCGCACGTAACATCATCTTTCACATTATACAAAACATTGGGCTAACTTTTACTGTTTTTTTTTATTAATTGAAGTGTATTTTTTCCCCAAAAATTGCGTTTGAAAGACTGATGGGCAAAGAAAGTGTGACATAAAATATCGCAACGACCGACATTTTATTCTGTAAAAAAAAAAAATATATATATATATGTATATGTGTGTATATATATATATATATGTATATGTGTGTGTATATATATATATATATATATATATATATATATATATATATATATATATATATATATATAAATTGGGGGTTCTAAGTAATTTTACAGCAAAAAATACTAATTTTAACTTGTGAGCAACAAGTGTCAGAAAAAGGCCTGGTCTTTAAGTGGTTAAACTGACCTCATTTACAGATCGAAGTTCATCCCTTTGATCCAAAAGAACCAAATGATACAATAGGGTTGATTTACTAAAGACAAATTCACATTGCACTACAAGTGCACTTGGAAGTACAGTCGCTGTATATCTGAAAGGAAGATCTGAAACGAGGGGAAGCTCTGCTGATTTTACACCCATTTATGTGCAAGCTAAAATTCCTTTTTTTTTTTTCTTGCGTGTCCCCCTCAGATATACAGTGACTGCACTTTCAAGTGCACTTGCAGTGCAAAGTGGATTTTCCTTTAGTAAATAACCCCCAATGTTAATTTTTATTTCAGCACTGAACAATTTTGTGATAAACTTTATTGTATTTTTTTTGATAGCTTTGAGCAGAGAAATGCTCTGTATTTGTTACATGAATCGTGGAAATGCCAGATTAGGATTGTGAGGGGGGGTTAAATTAAGATCAAGATTTTTTTAACAATTAATTGTGCAGCTCTATTCCCAGTAGAATTGCTAGTTATTGCTGGTGAAATATCCAAGGTGGATGAGCGCTAACTCGAATCCTACACTCTCTCTCTTCTTTTTTTTTTTTTTTTTGCAGTCGCCAAAGCTTTTCAAATACAGCAATAGCAGATTTCAGAGTCTTGAGGAGGGCAGTGGTGCTTTCACACAGTTGAGGCCAGGTTGAGGCTCAAGTAATTGAAGGCTGGGAAATGCGGTGCCACACTCTTTTGGGTGCAGAGCAGCGGTCTTGAACGGCGGATGCTGATAGAAACAAGGATGGATCCAGAAAGAAAAATAAGCTTTATGGCTAGACAGTGGGCATTATAACAGCTTGGAGCTGGTGTTAAGCGTGAGTCACTAAGATGACTGCTGTATGCACTTTGTAATTAAACCCCACTTCCCTCAGGCCCATTGCAAAATGCATTCTTCCTGGCCAGGTTAATGTGCTGTTTATCACAATAGGTTTTTAAATGACAGCATGAATAATAAAAATAAATCTCAGCCATAAACGCTTTGACTGTCTATCACAGTCATTTATTTTTAATAGGCATTGAACTTGGCTGTTACTCTAACGTGCGTTCATTTTGACTTAGCACCGTGCATGTTGCCCGGACTCTAGGGAGCTCCTATTGACATGTAAACGCCCAATCTTGCAGTCTGTTGAGTAAAGGCAGGTCTCTGCGATAATTACTGTTATAATACTAAGTGTATGCTACACACTTCCTTCCTGGAGCATATGTTGTGCTACAGTCTGCTTCTCCGATGTGCTCTGTGTAATAAAGAGCAGCAAGATATTTTGGTAAACACCTGTTAACCGTAATGTAATACAGAGGTTTATGGGAAAAGAACATGTTCTGCTTAAATTGATCTCGGCTTCTTGAAGACTTAAAGCATATCTAAATCCCAAAACACAAATTTCGCATATTGCAGCCTACCAATCCTCAAATGTGTTGGCTGTATTCGTTTTTTTTTTAAGATTTTTTTTTTTACCTTTTTGTATGAGAAATATATATATATATATATATATATATATATATATATATATATATATATATATATATATATATATATATATATCTATCCGTTCTCAGAATCTGCAGATGTCTTTTTTAATCTTCCCCCCGATTTAGTGCTTCTCTGCATCTCCGCTCCCTCAAACACTCCAAGGGATATCCCCCCCAAGGAAAAAAAAAACTATCTAGTGTAGTATGCCATAAAAATGTATATTTAAAAATAATTGTGCACACATAAAATAGTGGCCAGAAGTGCAAATATAAAGATCCAATCTTTACTTTGCATATCCTTTCCCATGTGCCATACACCTACACCACATACAGATATATTCTTACCAAATAGTACTACCCTTCCATCCTAGGGCCAGATAATGCACACACTTAAATGCTCCTTCACACTGCTAAAGGGTGGATCAATCTCAATCAATCTCCAAAAGTTAGCTTGCAATACGCCAATATATACGATTAAATAAAGCAAGACTCCTAGTTCAGCAAATTCCTAAAACTGTTATAAATTTAAAAGTAAAAATGCTCACATTTTATTAGGAAGCTAAAACCACATCAACAGAGTATTAAAGATGGTGGACTCCGTATTTTCAGTTCCAGTCCATGCGCCTGAAAATCCCTTCCTTGGTGTGTTTCGTCACCTGACATCTTCGAAAGGATGTGGCTTTAGACTAAGAAGCTCTATATATAGCAAACTTCGACTTATGTCATATCTCATAAAAAATAAGGCAAAAACCTTTCTGCTATCGCATATGCAGGCGTACAAACTCCAACCTAACAATAACTAGAGATATACATAAATAAAATGCCTACATATTAATACAAAAAATTAATAGTATTCATATAACCTTCCGATCCTGCATACCCCATCTAGGGGTCAAATTCTAAATTGCAACTTCCTCTCCAACTTACCATTCACTCATTTAGAATACATTAAAGCGGGGGTTCACCCTATCAACGAAAAAAAAAAAAAAAATTTTCTTTTACCATAAAATCAGGCATTGTAGCGCGAGCTACAGTATGCCTGTCCCAAATTTTTTACCCCCGTACTCACCTTGTACGCGTAGATCGAAGATACCGGGGAATGGGCGTGCCTATGGAGAACGGAGGATGATTGACGGCCGGCTCTGGCGCGTCACGCTTCTCCGGAAATAGCCGAAATAGGCTTGACTCTTCACGACGCCTGCGCATTGCCTGTGCGCAGGCGCCGTGAAGAGCCGAGACCTACTCTGGCTGTCTTCGGGGAGAGTGACGTGCCAGGGCCGGCCGTCAATCATCCTCCCTCTCCATAGGCACGCCCATTCCCCGCGGGAGACGAAATCTACGATGTCCGATTACAAGGTGAGTCCGGGGTTAAAAAAATCGGGACAGGCATACTGTAGCTCGCGCTACAATGCCTGTCTCGATGGTAAAATCAAGCCAGTGAGGGTGAACTACCGCTTTAAATGTGAAAAATTGTATTATTGGGTTAATCCCTCACTATAGCAATAACCTTAAATTACTTTTGGCATAAATTGCATTCAAAACCCTTAAAAAAAAACTAAAATTAGTTCTCTGATCACTTAAAAACCTCTATAAAATACTTTGTCAAGCTCTATATTTGATCCATTAGGGTGCAGGAAATTCAACTCCTAGATCCAGCGCGTTTTTTTGGAGATCTCCCTAGTTTTATTACCTCCTCTCTAATGCTCAGATGTATAAATTCCACAAAACCTGAGTTTGGATGGATCAATATTACGAACATTGGGGAAATGCTTGGAGAGACTGACTTATAAGGCCCTTTTTAATGTTCTGGACATTTCGTGCCTTCAAGGGTCAAATACACTACACGTTTCATAAAAAAAAAAAAAAACAGAAGCGAGGGATAGGTTTGAGCACCTTTTAAGCCTAGACTCCTAGCATTTCTTAATTCCTCTAAGAGTGTGGAGAATAGGATAACCAGGAGACTTTAACAAACCGTACATGCCTGGCTCTTGAAATGCGATTAATGCAGAATTTCAGAAGAGGGAAGCACACTCTAAAGGAAAAACAAAACAAAGCAGAGATGAGGGCGCTTCTAAGTGCAGTAACACAACACTTTAATGACAAGGAAGGGTTAAACACACAAGATGGAAGTAAAAAACAGACATGTCAATGAAGCCTCCTGGAAGTAAAGACAGCTACAGGTGGAAGTTCTAGCAGACCAGCGGTAGTAAACACGGGTGTCTCTTATCCAAGATGGAGAGCTGTGCTGTCAGGGCCAGCATGGAATCCAACCCTCCATCTTGAATCGGAGACACAGTGTTTACCACCGTTGGTCGGCTGGAACTTCCACCTGCAGCTGTCTTTACTCCCAGGAGGCATCCCGCCAGACGTATGGATTCATTGATATGCCTGATTTTCACTTCCATCTTATAAATGTTTTAAACCCTTCCTTGTCCTTAATGTGTTCTATTACTGCACTTAGAAGCGCCTTCTTCTCTGCTTAATTCCTCTAAATTCCTGATAAATTGACCAACAAACTCTATGTATGTATAAAAAAAAACAAAAAAACACAGGTAAATTTTGAAATAAGGGTACTTGGTTTATAAAATAGTGTGGCTCCAGTATGAACCGCATTCCATTGTGTATGAGGAGGAAGTTCAGCTAGCAAAATATGTTTCTTTGAATCAGCCCGTGGGCTGAACAAAAGTAATCTAGCAGATTCCTCCATCCATGCTAAAAATGGCACGGATAGACGAATCTCTGGCTGTGGCTTATGTGTTCTGACAGCCTGCGACACTGGCTATTAGAATACAGAGACGGTGACTGGATGAAGGCAAAGTTCAGCTGACAATTTTCTGCCCGACATCTTATAAGGGACCGGCTGGTTGTACTAAAGTTGATCCATTGATTGAATTCAGCACAACCAGCCTGTTGGATTTTTTTCATGCAGTCACTGCCAGCCCCTATAGCTGCTGGTAGTGACTATTGTGTCCTGCTGGCAGAGAAGTCTCCCCACTGGCAGATCACAATAGCGCTGCAGGACTGACTGTTGATGGGGGGAATCAGGCAATTTTCTTGCTTTCCTGATGGAAGGCAAGGAAATTGCATAATCTGTTGGCTGCTTTACATTCTGCAGTTAAAGGATGTCCTGTAGAGTGGTGTCAACAGGTACCCTCTAATCAAGTTTTGCACAGTGTATAGCCAACTTTAGAGAATAAAAAGGTATTTCTTCCAGATTACTTTAACAGTCTGCAGGACAGCACTGAATTTATGGCATAAACAGGTATTTTTTTCATCGATCGTTGTTAGGTTTTATGCATATCTTAATGTTTGTATCATGCCTCCTAATCCTATATTGGAAAATTATACCTTTTCCCAAGATTGATGGGACTTGCTGGGACTTTTAGCTCCCTCAATAGGTGAATGTCCACAGCCAGTCTTGCTCACTTGTATTGCCTCTCCAGAAGAAGAGTCTTCATGCTGCCGACACATTTCATGACATTGTGGTTATGAGAGAGGTTAGAGGTCACTAGTGGAGACCACACCCCCGGCCGCTCACTCTACCCTTGCTTGTTTGACTTGCTGCACTTTACAAGGTTAATTGGTGAGCTCCCTGCATTCTCCCACTGCAATTACCATGTGCATTTGGTTTCCTGCAGAGCTTTTAGGAGAATTAATTTGTGTACACAAATGAGATTTCTCGTTTGAGCCTTTTAAGCAGTGACCTTGGGTCTTAAAATTAACTATGTTGATGTATTGATTCAGTTTATATAGATTGAGACTAGCTAACTGAGGCTCTCTAACTGTTAAAGCTGAACTCCAGCCTTACCTTCTGTCTTGCACGGTACGTTGTACAGGCTCCTTTCCCACACTGAAATTGCTTACTCAGATGTGCATTAGACCCTGCAGCAAACCAGACAGACCCCCTTCCTGACTGGTGGACATCCAGCATCACCTAGCTATAGGGTGACCACATTTCCAAACTACCATTCAGGGACACCCCCCTTTCCCAAAAATCAACTTGTGCTGTAACGAATCACAGCACAGTCATTGAACACAATAGTCAGGATTTATGATTTCTCCAATCACAAGCAGGGGGGGCGGGGATTGTTATCCTCCAGGCATTCCCGGCCAAGACAAGTACTGTCAGTGAGTAAAGCGGTGATGTGGCGGCTTTTTTTGGGGCCATCAGATCAGCCCGTGGAATGACTGTGTCAGTTTCATTCCGGGGCACTGTATTGTCCTGGCATATGGGTACCCGGGACAGACCTGCAAAATGCGGGACTGTCCCGGGCAATCCGGGACATGTGGTCACCCTACCTAGCTATGATCTCCCCAGGCCTAAGCTGGCCATGGGTCCTCTGAGTGATGGGCAGTGGGAAGTATGTGGTAAATAGGGGGGGCAGTGACAACATTTAAAATACAGTAAATTGTAATATTGTGAAGACCTTGCAGAGTTTCTCTGGTTTAATTGGTGTCTGTACCTTCCTGGCTCATTCTTCTCTTATGTTGTGTCATTGTAGCCACATGGAAAATGTTTTCACTCACAGCTTAGAATAATAATGATGGTCGTGACGATTCTCTGAAAGACATTGGATTATTGTACAGTCTTACCAGTGATTAATTATTATTGTTGAGTATTGTTTTTTTCTCCAAGGTAAAGATTGATGGGATGGAGAGAGAATGGATGAACATATTTAATTAAGGCACTGGCCTATTTGCACCAGTCATAGGTCATTGCTTTTAGTTCCCAAGGGGCCGTTTGGTGCTTTTAGGTTGTATTGTTTTTAGAAGAATTTTCCAAATCTTTTTGTTTTAGCATTCTGGGACCAATTAGAGAAGTAGTTCTCTTCTATGTACCCCATAGAACTATGGACCTTACACGTGGAAAATGTTAGTACTAGAAACTATGATGTTCCAATGTCCCCAGTTAGATTAAAATGAGTCCTGGAAAATGAAAATGGAAACCTGAAAGTCAGAATGTGATCTGACTTGTAGGTGTATATGTGTGTTTTATTTATATATACAGTATATACACACAGTATATAGATATTTTTTATCATTGAGACTTGAAATCGGGTTGTAGCTACTACAACCTGCAATGAGGAATCTGTAGAGGACAAGTAGCTCATTTGTTTGACCCAGTGGATGTACAGATGAAAGATTCAACATTTTGAAGGGACTTTACAGCCTTTACCCATTGTAAGACCATTAATGAGACACTATTTGCAAAGGTGTCCAACACAGCATCATCATGTTTTGAGGGAAATGTCCTCCTTGCAAGGTTTGGTAGATCGAACAACAAATTCTTGAGTCCACTAGTATCCTCTTTGGCTCCCCCTATCTGTTTTGGTGCTCGAAGATGCTACACGCTGCTTTGCTAAGATAAGGAAATTTTGCTTTTTGATAGGCCTATTATCCATTTCACATGAATACTACCTTTTCCCACTTTCTCATGAGGCAGTGAATCAATTTAATGAAATGCGTTGAGAAAATCCCAGTGCTCTATGTGCTCTGACAAGTTCAATTGGCTAGGTATAATGACAGGAGAAACGTTCTAGCTCATTTTTATGATATGAAAATGTTGCAAAATTTGGACTATATGATTTTATTGATGTATTTATATTATACATTTTTGATATGCTGTAATAAATACATTTTTTTTTTTTTTATCAATATTGTAGATTTTTCTTTTTTTTTTTTTATCCAAACTAATATGTACATATAGACTTTTATCACTGTTGATACTTGAAATAGAATTGCTGGTTCTCTGCGTGTAATTTACAAATACCTGAATAGATGCCTTAACAGCCTGGTGTGGTTCCTGTTTTTTAGTTGTTTTTTTTTTTTGTGATGCTGGTTAGTTTATCCTTCACTGGCTTCTGTCATCACACAGGAACACACTGACTGATTATTTTGTCCTGGTAAAACCTTGCCATTGTGCGCAGTCTTGCACGTCCTTCAGGAATTTTGCAGTTTTATTACAAATCAAGCATTGGGAATATTCTAATGCGTGGTAGAGAAACTTTGTTGTAGAGAGCAAAGCCAGAGACAGAAAAAGATTTTGCCGCTAATGCATAATTTGTTCATCAGCATGTACCAAAACCCAAACTAAACGTTTTAGGTTAGATGATTTGCACTGTTATCTTCTGTAGCCATCAACTGATAGATATTTTACGTACAAAATAGATATTCAAGCCAATGTAGCTTTTGTATTTGGGGCGTGAATTGAATTTATAAGCGTGTCCATTTTCCATTGATGATCTCCTGAGTAATGCCGCATACAGACGATCGGACATTCCGACAACAAAACCGTGGATTTTTTTCCGACGGATGTTGGCTCAAACTTGTCTTACATACACACGGTCACACAAATGTTGCCAAAAATTCCGAACGTCAAGAATGTGGTGACGTACAACACATACGACGGCACTAGAAAAGGGAAGTTCAATACCAGTCATGTTAGTAGAAGTTTGGTGAGAGACGATTCGCGATTTTCAGTCCGTTACAAAATGTGATGAATGTGCTATCTCCATTACGAACGCTAGTTTTACCAGACCGAGCTCTTCCATCTCGTAATTGATTCAGAGCATGCGTGGAATTTTGTGCATCGGAATTGTCCACACATGATCGGAATTTACGTGAACAGATTTTGTTGTCGGGAAAATTTGAGAACCAGCTCTCAAATTTTTGTTGTCAGAAATTCCGACATCAAATGTCCGATGGGGCCTAGACACGGTCGGAATTTCTGACCAAAAGCTTCAATTGAACATTTGTTGACGGAAATTCCTAGCGTGTGTACGCGGCATTAGAGCTTCAGCTTTCACAAATAGGATTAACATTTGTCATTAATTTGAAATAAATGTTCAATTACTTCACTACCTTTTTGGTCTGTTTCTTTTATATCTTATTAACTAATAAAATGAATTGACATATTTTCCCTAGAATGCAACTAGTATATTTTTTCAATTTACCGATGGCCTTTCACACCCTACTTTTATGTTCTGTGAACACAGTGGATGTTAATATATTCCATGTTTTGTTTCTTTCTGCAGCTGGTCGGTGGCGAGTTTGATCTGGAGATGAATTTTATTATTCAAGATGCAGAGAGTATTACCTGCATGTCGGAGCTGTTGGAGCACTGTGATGTGACGTGCCAGGCTGAGATCTGGAGCATGTTTACAGCCATTCTGCGGAAGAGTGTTCGTAACTTACAGACCAGCACTGAGGTCGGCCTCATTGAGCAAGTGCTAATGAAAATGAGTTCTGTGGATGACATGATTGCAGGTATCTACATAAAAAATTGCTGTTTTGTCATTTGTCTAAAGACGTTTTCAGGCCAATTGCTAATTTCTGAGAATGTTTTTCATTGAAAAAAATACAACCATTATAATAAGTCCTGTCTAGTTTCTGAATTTCCTTCTAAAATCCTAACGTACAGGAACCAACTGATTTGAAATGGTTTAGATTGGGGTTTCTAGGTTGCTAGGGGTTCCATCTGCAATGAGCAATTTCTGCATCTCCGATAAGTTCCCACTGACACTATTGATCCTTTTAGCTATCTGTAAGGGGGCAATGAATTCCAATGACCATAAGTCTTCCCACTGACTATTGCACTAATGTGTCATGAGTTGTAGACATAGTAATTTTTAGGAGATGTTCCTCAAGATTGGAACGTTATTTCAAGGGATCCTATGTGTTGAAGATGTTGAGAAAAGCTGGTTGAGTGAACTATCGCGATCGACTCTCAAAAGTGTACTAATGATCAGATTATCGTACAATCGCTTCCAAATCGGTATTTTTCGTCTGAATTTCTGACTGTGTACTAGGCTTTACTCAACCTTTTCAACACATAGGAATGAACAGGGAACCGCTGCTAAAGTAATAAATCTACAATTCACGATACGTTAGTGTGATGGTCAGTGGGAATACTGCTCCTTACGCTTCTGCACAGTGGGAAATATGACCCCCTTACAGATGACTAAAAAGAGATCAATAGTGTCAGTGGGAACTTATTTGAAGGGAAGAAATTGCTCAAGGAACCCCTAGCAACCTCTGGAGGAACCCTAGGGTTTCATGGAACCATGGTTGAGAAACCCTTTCTTGGATTATCTGCAGCTATACAAGCAGCTTACAGCTATGAGGCTCAAGGCATGAGGGGAACCTAAAGGGAAAAATGTGTACAATACTATTTTTTTTAGGAAAAAAGACAAAATGTAGATTTTTCAGGGTAGAGAGTTACCATTTCTAAAAGCCCCATGTAAACTCTTCACTTTTTGATTTAAGGTCCACTTTAATGACCTTAAAAATGTCACCAGTAAGACTTTCTTACATTCACCAGATTTAAACTTGCCTTGGATATTTAAATGTGGTTACTGATACAGCAAGCCAAGAGAAATTGTATGAATAGAATTAGCTCATTGACTGGTTTCTTTTGTTGCCTGGAATTGCTCTTCAATTATTTCACCTTTTTTAAATAGTTTTAGAAAACGAAAATCATGCACTGTGGGCAGCCTTAGAGAACTGGATTTGAGCACCACCGATTGAGAGACCACACTGTGCAAAGAAGAACTAATTGTTCTAAATGAACAAATTGATGAAATAATTGGGGTCATTGCATGATGAATTTTATCCACCATTACCGAAGCTGAGTAGTAGTCATAAATTAAGATTTGTGACCTTTGATCTGCTATTGCTGTCCCTTTGCATAATTTGTTCAATTAATAATGGTTCTTGCTGGAGGTAATGAAAGCAGCTGGCTGTTCATATGCTTATAATAGATGACCAGAGACAATTCTGAAATCTTTTGCATATGAATATTCTTTTTTTTTTTTTTTTTTTTTTTAAGCTATCCGTGAAATAAAACGTCCTCTAAAGGTTAGCACTGAATAGGTACTTGGTAGAATTATTGCAGCCCAGTCACACTAAATATCTGAAATTGAACTTTAAGGTAAGACTCAGGAACTTGCAGAACAGGACACCACTATAACCTATGGATCTGTCTACCTGTCTTTGTCAATCATTCTAGCTCTAAATTCTTAAGTACTTATTTACCCCAGTGTTGCAGCCCTTGAGGGACATTTGCTTGCTGCAAGACCTTAATAATACCATCTCTGCACCACAGACTAGATATATACTTGCTAAATGATTATGTTCATCTGGTCTTACCTGGTGAAATATGACCAGGATTTTGCAATAATGAAAACATTATTCAACCGATTGGATAAGTAGTCATATCTCATGTACATAAGGCTCTGTACAGACTTGAGATAAAAGTTGGGCATCTGTAAAATGAGAAACATGACCGTATGCTGTGATTGCTGTCAGTGGTTGGAACATAAGAAAGCTGCTACTGCCTAGTATCGGTTAGCAAGCGAGGAAAAGCTAGAACCTGTCTGTTTTTTTGTCCCATTGACGCCCCCTGGACAGCTTATTCTTGTATGAGTGTCAGAGACTGGAAGTGCGAAAAAAAATTCCCCAAAGAGTACAAAAACAGCAATATAAACTTACAAGTTCTGACTCTTATACACACTATAGAGGGAAAAAAAGTTTTAGCAGGAGTTTGGCTTTAAGGCCTTTATAGTCCAATGCATTTTCATTCTTCATCAAATGCATATGGACAGTGTTTAACATGAATTTCAGTGGCCCTTGTTCAGACCAGCGCAGTACGTTCCGGTGCAGTCCAAAAAGGTAGAACATGTTGCATTTTTTCTGTTTGGAATGTGGAATACACATGTCCTCAATTAAGGGGGGAAAAAAAACGCTCTGGAAAACCTAACAAGCGCACCAAAACTCATCAAAAACGTGCATGCAGAAATGCATCCGTAACGCAAAAATTGTGTGTACTGGTCCTTAGGCTAAACGTATTCAAGAGGCAACTATTGGATAAATTCTGCAAAGCTGAATATTCTGCTATTCTGTCTGAGCTCCAGGTTGATCGAATTGAAGGAAATCTGCTTTAATATATTATATGTAATATTTTTTTATGTTTTGGAAAGGAATCTGTCGAATTGCATTTGATCCCAGTCTGTTGTCTTCTGGGATATTACTACCTCTGAATGTCTTTCTGACCCTTTGATCTCCCAGCGAGGTTTCGTGAGAATGTTCTGGGGTACTTGGCTGTAAAATCTGAGACTGAGACAGAAGAAAGGAAAAAATGAAAGATGATTTCGATATGTTAAAATTATCTGAAAGTGTCAGCAGTACACCCCACAGGGGTAGGAGTGGGGTTATGAGTTGGCAGGCAGAGGTTGAGTTAATGTTTTTTTTTTTAATCTCCTTTTAAGATCTTCTGGTGGACATGTTGGGAGTGATGGCCAGCTACAGTATCACCGTCAAGGAGCTGAAGCTTCTGTTCAGTATGCTGCGGGGAGAAAATGGAATATGGGTAAGCTGTGGTCGGAGACCAGCAATCTTTGCCAGTGCATTAGAGCTTTCGTTTACCATCATTTGTCTCTGGAGGCATTTAAAATTAAATGTCTTCCTCATGCTAATGGAACATTTCTTTTAAAGAAGCCTCAATAGCTGATATTCAATTAAGTATTCAGCAATCCATCGCTGTTTATAAACACGTGTCAGAACTGGTATAACTTCACATTTGCTCCTCTTTCCCTTTTTGACAGCCAAGGCATGCGGTTAAATTGTTATCAGTCCTCAATCAGATGCCACAGAGACATGGACCCGACACCTTCTTCAATTTCCCAGGACGGAGTGCTGCAGTGAGTGTCTACTAGAATGCGATATTGGGACTATGTTACTAAGAGGTTAAGGGGATTGCATGTAAAGTGTACCTAACCCTAAAAACAACAATAAGAAATTCCAGCCGTAACACCCTACCTACCCTAAACTGACAACTCTCATTGTACTCTATAGAGAAGCAGCCATGCCCCTTCTCCATAACATAGGAGGGAGGTGTTCTATAGTTCACAGGTAAAACTGGGCAAGGCTGTAATGCTTAAAATGACACTAAACTCTGGCTTGAAAAATAAACATTCTGTACAAGCATGTATTCTTAAAGCCTGTATGGCTGGACTTGTCCTGTAGATCACAGGAGTGCAGTTCATTCTGCAGTTCTGTGACCCATTTTCGGCAGACAGCGGTTTGAAGCTTGCTGTCCGCTGACGTCACTGAGCCAGTCCAGGCTGGGGAAATATAACGACAATATGGTTGGGATCCACACATAACCCTGGACCAGAACCTGGCTCAGCCTCTCAGCAAACACCTGAGTCAGCCGCACCCACCCCCTCCTCAGCTCAGCACTCTAGTAAGGGTGGAAGGGGGGAGAGCAGACAGTGGTGATTGACAGTCACCAGCTTTCTGCTCCCGGAGCCCTAAGAACCAAGCGATAAGCGCTGTTTGATTGCTCGGTTCTCAGTTGGCAGGGGACAGATGCAGCATTGGACTGACACATTACCAATTAAAGTGGAACTTTACCCATAACAGCCAGCATGAAGTGATCTAGCAGAACTTTTCTGACTAAAGTTCCACTTTAAAGTGATTTGTCAAGTCCTTTATTTTAACATAAAAATAACAAACATGTTATACTTGCCTGCTCTGTGCAGTGGATTTTCACAGAGCAGCCCAGATCCTCTCCTTCTCTGGTCCCTCTTTGGCTTTCCTGGACCCTCCCTCCTGTCGAGTGCCCCTGCAGCAAGCAGCTTGATTTGGGGACACCCAAGCTGAGTCACAGCTCCCTGTGTTCGTTCAGACACGGAGCCCCGGTTCGGGCCCGCTCTCTCTCTCTCTCCTTATTGGCTAACTGACTATGACCGCAGCAGGAGCCAATGGCGCTGCTGTGTCTCAGCCAATTAGGTGGGAGAGTCAAAGACTGCCGAGTCACTTATGGACATCGCTGGACAGAGATGGGGCTCAGGTAAGTATTAGGGGGTGCAGGGGCAGTTGCTGCACACAGAAGGCTTTTTATCTTAATGCATAGAATACATTTAACTTTCATGCTATAAATAAGAAATGCTTCTTTGATCCCCAATGTGTTATTTACAGCCTAGGCAAAGATGGCTGTGGGTGGTTCTGAATCATTAGAGACTACAGAATCCTTTTTTTATTCAGAAAGACTTGAGTTTATTTTTAATCAGGCAGACCTTATCTGTAAGATATGTGGATCAGTAGGAAGCAGAGGCTGCTTATATAATAGAGACATGGCCGACCTCATGTACATACAGTCAGGTCCATACATATTGGGACATCTACGCAATTCTAATCTTTTTGGCTCTATACACCACCACAATAGATATGAAATGAACAAGATGTGCTTTAACTACAGACTTTCAGCTTTAATTTGAGGGTATTTACATCCAAATCAGGTGAACGGTGTAGGAATTACAACAGTTTGTATATGTGCCTCCCACTTTTTAAGGTACCAAAGGTAATGGGACAATTGGCCAGGTGTGTGTTATTCCCTCATTATCCCATTTACAAGGAGCAGATAAAAGGTTCAGAGTTCATTTCAAGTGTGCCATTTGCATTTAAAATCGGTTGCTGTCAACTCTCAATATGAGATCCAAAGAGCTGTCACTATCAGTGAAGCAAGCCATCATTAGGCTGAAAAAACAAAACAAACCCATCATTGGACGGCGCTTCACAGTGCAGATGGACAATGACGCGAAGCATACTGCGAAAGCGACCAAAGAGTTTTTTAAGGGAAAGAAGTGGAATGTTATGCAATGGCCAAGTCAATCACCTGACCTGAATCCGATTGAGCATGCATTTGACTTGCTGAAGACAAAACTGAAGGGAAAATGCCCCAAGAACAGGCAGGAACTGAAGACAGTTGCACTAAAGGCCTGGCAGAGCATCACCAGGGATGAAACCCAGCGTCTGGTGATGTCTATGCGTTCCAGACTTCAGGCTGTAATTGACTGCAAAGGATTTGCAACCAAGTATTAAAAAGTGAAAGTTTGATTTATGATTGTTAATCTGTCCCATTACTTTTGGTCCCTTAAAAAGGTGGGGGCACATATACAAACTGTTGTAATTCCTACACCGTTCACCTGATTCGGATATAAATACATTTTGTTTGTTTCATTTCAAATCCATTGTGGTGGTGTATAGAGCCGAAAAGATTAGAATTGTCGATGTCCCAATATTGACCTGACTGTATATAATTACAAAAAGCTGTCCTTGATTTTTAGAACAAGGCCTTACCTCAGGCTCCATTGACATCTGCATATTCACTTTAGGTGTATAAAGGTGACCATATACTATAAAATCTGATTGATTTGGGTTATTTTTACCAAAGATATGTGGCAGTAAAAATTTGGGCCAACTTTTATGAAGAAAAATTACTAATTTGCAAAATTTTATAACTGGGATGAGGAAAAATGCATTTATTTAAAAAATGTCAGTCTTTTTTCATTTATAGCGTAAAAAACAAAACAAAACCCAGCAGTGATTAAATACCACCAAAAGAAAGCTTGATTTGTGTGGGGAAAAAAGGGCAAAAATTTCATATGGGTGCAGTGTTGCATGACAAAATGTGAGAGCACCGAAAGCTGAAAATTGGTCTGGTTAGAAAAGGGGTTTAAGTGCCCAGTGGGCAATGGTGAATGATTGTACATAGTATCTTGTGTTGGTCAGTTCTACATTATGTTGTCATCTAGGAATAAATGTTCTATATTTATATACAACCAATAACAGGGCAAATTTGCCACAATAGAACAATTCGTCTTCCCTAAAGATTTCTAGTGCTCATTGGAGCGTAAATACATATTTTGCACATATCTATACTTTATTGTAAGACCATTGAAGTTGCTGTTATATGTAACCATTTTTTGTTTCTTATTCCGTATCTTGCAGGCTATTGCGCTGCCTCCCATTGCCAAGTGGCCTTATCAAAATGGTTTCACTCTGAACACGTGGTTTCGTATGGATCCATTAAATAATATAAATGTTGACAAGGATAAACCTTACCTCTATTGGTGAGTAGTGTATCTAAAGCTTGGCATGGTTTTCTGCCATTTACTTGCTAGAATAGTTTAACTTTTTTGACAATATAACAAGTTACAGAGAGTATTACAGCCATGTTTTCCTTTAAATATTTGGTATATTCTGGTTGGTCCAATCCTGCAAGTGTTGGAATTTGTGTTTTTTTAATGAGACCCTTGCGTGCCTCATCATATCAGTACTAGTACAGAAAACATGTCTCCTGTGCCCGCTGTTCTGAGCTGATACGGAGATGCTGTGACGTTTTTAGTACATCTCTGCTGTTCCTGTAGCCCTATGATCATAGTTTCAGGGAATCAATGTTTGCAGAACAGCTGAATGACTCATTCTTTGCGCAAGTACTACCTTGCGATGTATCATTTGTTTTTCCTGCATTATACAGCTAGACAATTTTTCAATAAATGTTGATCCTGTTCCTTACACCCTTAATTGTGTACCCTTGGCCCGTCATTTAATCACAGCCTTTGGCCTAGGATACAGTAATTATGGGCCTATTGCCGAACCCCAATTTTATTTCTGCAATGACCTAATACTAACTTTTTTATCTATGCATGAACATTTCTTGTTATGCCTCATGCACACTAGGCACTTCTAAATACTGTTTCCTAGCTAGAGAAAAGCAGTATTAAAAATGTGCCCAAAGCTTTGTTTAGACGGATTCAGGTGCATTAAGGGTCGGAGCATTTTTTCGTTTAATTGGCCACAATATTTATTTATTATGGCCATTGAAATTATTAAACACTTAAGTGCTAAACATGCCTAGTGTTTAGGCACGCCAGACATTTTTTCTGCCCAAAGTTTCCTCTCCTGAATTTGATTTGTGTGCATTAAGATTTTTGTCCCTAAACACCCCTGCCTCTAAACTCCTATGTGTGCATGGACACAAAGGCTAACACGGAAGGCATTTAGGGGTGGGGGATTTTTTTTTTAAATGCCTGTAAAATACAGACCTTCAGAAGATTTCCTGGTTTATAATTACATGCAAGAATTGTGCAGCCAGGTAGTAACATTATTGGTTTTAACTTGCATATTTTTAAAGGGATTATATTTTTTTGTTTTACAGTATAGTGCTGTTAACCCCTTCCAGCCTGCCCACCTTGGTGTCCCCTTTATACGTTCTTTACGCCCAGGAGGGCAGGAAAGAGCAGTGATCATGTGACCACTGTGTTTGGCTGTCACAGTGGTGTAAAGCCGGTCCCTTTGGCTACCGATGTTTTCTCGGGACCAAGAGACCTTTTCAGCAGATTGGTCTTTGTGCTGGGAGCGCACATGTGGGTTACTAGGGCCTAAAGGGGTTAAACATTCCTGTAGTTAAAGGTAAACTCTGGAAAAGAGAAGTCAAATGCTCTGTTTTGTCTAGGGGACGAAAAAACACTTTTATTTACCCAATTCTTTGCTTCCCCATAATCCAGCAGTGCACTGTTTATCAGTGTCCTCATGTCCATTATCAGGGCTATGGGCATGTCAGAGGATCTTAGACTTTCAGAGTGCTGGGTAGAGGAGGCTACAGGGATTCGGTCTAATAATGCAGAGGATCAGGAAAGTAAAACTGTTTTTCAAAGTCCCCTAGACAGAGCATTTAATTCTTATGTATTTTTACTCTTACTAGGGTTGGGCCAATACAGATACCGAGTTCTTGACCGATACTAAGCATTTGGCTTAACTATTTTTTTATTTATCCTTTATTTTGCCACTAGAACATTTGGTGAGGGGAAAATGGCAACATTGAATTACACAGAGTAATGGAACCCCAGTGGAGTTTTTTTTTTTAGCTCTTTCCCACGCTATCCAAAACAAAAACAAACATTTGGGGAGTTTGGCTCTAAATCATTTGGCACCATATACATCTTTTTCAATCTAAGGATTGGTAAATCTGTTTTGATTAAAACAGACACTTCATTACCAGTCTTTTACATATCTGTGGCAAGCTTTTTCTTCTGTAGTCATTAGTTGTTTCTATTCCTGGAGATATTTAGTCTGTATCTCTTGTGACCTTTAGAAGTCCATACTGAGATGATGTTTCTTCTGAATTTACATTTATTGCACAGCTGGCATCACATTTTTCTATTACTTTGTCACAATCGTGAATGTAATGCACCCGCTATACTGCTAAACTGCCTGCAGCTATTAATATGGCTTGTAAATGGGTTTGTCGCAACAATTGCTCTTCGATGGTTTGTGTGTTTTATAAACCCAGTATGTAAACTAGAAGCAGCTGTGTGTTTGGTTTTTATTCTATTGACACTTCTTACAGAAGAACTATAGTCTAAAGAAGATCTTTGATGCCTTAAAGCTGACCATACACAGTTTAAAATTGTCTGTTTCCTGCTGAAATTCAAGTTGTGGTTTACCTGTTCATGGTCAGCACAACCAAGCTCAACAGACTTTGGTTGAAAATGTCAAGGAGTCTGGTGGAAACAATGACTGAATCCTATCAGCTGTTTAGTGTAGATGGACAAATCCATTTGTTTGTACAGCCAGAGGCCTGATTGAGAGAAATCTAGACATGGGTAGTGCTGTCTAGGGGCAGCTTGTAATAGATGGCCACCACCACAAGCACTAGTCCTTTCACACTGACTCCAATAACTGTCTAAGGGATGTATTTCTAAAATATATTGCTTGAAGAAACTTTAACAGGCGAGGGGATAGGCCATGGGATACTTCAAACAATTAGCACATAGCAATTAGAGGGCAATCTTCTTGAGTAAACATTAATGTTGGACAGTCTAAACCCCCACAGCTGAAGACCATGAGGTAACTTTCTGATTAGGCCAAGATCTCAGCCTGAAGACCATGAAACAAGTTCCTTTGTAAGGCCCCTTTCACACGGGTGTTCTGACACCTGCCTCCGTTAACATCCGTTTTTTTAAAATGGAAGAATCCCTATTTTTCATTCCTTTAAAAAATGGAAGGGGCGAAAATGGATGTAAACAAATGGTACGTTTTTTGCATCTGTTTTTGCATTGGAAGTGGATGTAAAAAAATAAAAACAAGCCCTGTGATCTGCTTCTGGGCGGATTCATTTAGGACCTCTGCTCCACACCACTGAGGCCTCTAGAGCAGCTGCACAGTCCATCAGGCTCTGGAACCCTTCGGTGGAAAAGGAACCCAGTTCTTCAGTGCTTCAGAATTTCACCAGCCACCTTCTAGACACTCCACTTCAGGGACTGACTGGAGCATGGTAAATATTCTGCCTGGCTATTTGCATTTACCTCCTTAAACTCTGGAAGCAGGAGATCTGCTGAACGGCACCAGCATCATTCTAAAAATGCTTTTCATTTTCTGAATGAATGCAAAATGTTTTCTGTTTGGACAAGGTGGAGAAACAGGGTGGTGATGTCACTTTTATGGTATATGCATAGTTACATTGGTCCAAACTGGACCACTGTAATTATCTTTATAAATAATCCATACCTGGAATTCTTCTTTAAAATGTATCTTTCATTTTTACTGACATATTTACTTTACTGACAGCTACAGGCATGCAGACATTTATTTATTATTTTAAGCACTTAAAGGGTCACTAAAGGATTTTTTTTTTTTTTTAGCTAAATAGCTTCCTTTACATTACTGCAGTCCTGGTTTCATGTCCTCATTGCTCGTTTTTGCTCTGATGTTGCTGTAATACTCCTCTGTTCTGGACACTTCCTGGTTGTCTGGCTCCGTATAAAAAAAGTCATGGGAGAGTTTAGTTTCGTTTTCCTAGCCATGACTCTCTATGGCACTGTCCAGCACAGAGGCATAAAATAACATGCAAAGACTAAATTAGTTTCACTTTCGTTTTTGCATCTAAGAGGCACATTATATGATTAATTTTTATCTATTTTTAATCGTTTTTAAAAGGAATCGGTTAACTATTATGTCTCTATACCCTGTAAACGGTCATTTAAAAATTTCCTTTAGTGATCCTTTAAGTTTTCAGGGCATATTTTAAAGGTACAGTTGAAATGACAATGTAGGTTATGTAGTAAATGAATATGTTTAGTTTTTTATCAAAAGTGGAGTAGTAAAAGATGACCAAATACTTGAAATACCTTTGCTGAAGACTATGACTTTTGTATGCATGGCAAACAATCATATGACCCAAAGTCTCATAATTTGGTCGTGTGATCTGGGCTATAGGATCAGGTAGTCTCGACAAATCTTTGCATTCTGTGCAGATCACAAGACCTATTGCTAAGCCATTATAACACAACTCTTCATTGTGTGATGCTTAAGCAATGGTTTGTGAAGCCTATGAATACCTAAAGCGTAACTAAGCCCATCGATTTAACAGTTCCAAAAAAACTGTTACAGCATGCTGGTAATGCTAACTGTCACATCTGCTTGTGCTCTCAACCAAATTGTCAAACCATCATTTGGCTGGTATCATAACTGATCACATATACAGCACTATGGCAGAAGCGAATTAAACAGAAGCTAAAATGGCAGCTCCCTTGGACGAAAAGGATAGGAGTTCCACTTTAAAGCTCCACTCAAGGCAAAATATGAACCCCTCCCCCCTTCCACCATCCCTTTCACCCCACTCTGACTCATCCCGTTGGCCACTGTTTCTGGGCCTGGGGAACCGCTAACCCAATGATGCTAATAGTCCCTCGCCAGTGGGTCCACTACACACACCTGCTGACGTCACTACTCTTCTTGATCCTGGGAGGAGCCGGCTGCTGGACAGCCAGTATGAATTGTCATCCACAACAGTTAGGCAATGGTATGGATGCCCAAATGAGGACCCACCAGAAATAAACAGAAGAGGATGTAGGGTTCGGAAATGCAGCAAAACATGACCGTGGCTTTTCTCTTAGTGGTTCTAAAGCCTAAACATTTTTTACCTCAATGCATTCTTTGCATTGGGGTAAAAAAAAATGTAGGCATCAGCATCCCCCTCACCCCCCCTTTTTTACTTACCTGAGCCTTTCATTCAGTCCTGCGCTGTGCACGTCGGCAGCTCTTCTCTTACTTTACTTCTGGGTCTCGCTGGTTTTGCTGGAGCACTGGGAGCCATTGGCTCTCGCTGCTGTCACTCAAAGCCAGTGACGAGGGAGCTTGGGAGTGTTTCAATGGATGCAGCAGCGGGGCTTGGGAGTGAGCATACACACACAGGTCCCCATGGGAAGCCACTTAGGGAAGGGATGTTAACATTATCCAGAAAATGTTCAACATAAATTAAATGCTCCATTTCCATACTTCATGTTTTAATAAGTGGTTTTATGTATACATACTTTTGCAGAGGAAAGTCGGTATTGGAAATTAGCATTCAGTTAACATTTTCCAAACACCTTAATGGGCATTGTGTGGTACCATACTTTTTCTTTCTGTATTTTATATATGCACCCTAATTGTTTTTTTTTGGGCTGAATTGGATCAAGTTGCAGCTTAGAACATGAAGATTTTGTTTTTATAATTCAATGCAATTCATGACTTGACTCTTCTTGTTTCAGCTATCGCACAAGTAAAGGTGTTGGTTATTCTGCACATTTTGTGGGTAACTGTTTGATAGTCACTTCCCTGAAATCAAAAGGAAAAGGGTTCCAGCACTGTGTGAAGTATGATTTCCAGCCACGCAAGGTAAGCACATAAAGAAAGGCGCTTGTGTGTCCTTAAATACTACTGTATGGTGGAATAAGCTTATAGAGGAGAAAGCCGTAATAAGCAGAAATAAAAATGGATGAATAGAAATTGCGCATTTGCGTTTATTTATAGCAGTAACACAGAGAAATTCAAGTCAACAAGCAATGTTCACTACGTTTAATGTACTTGGTCTCCAATTGTGTTTTTGTTTTCTTTTTCATTATAGTCCATGATTTTTCAGATGATAAAAAAGGGAGTATATATATTTTTTGTAGATATGCGCAAAATATGGTGGATCAGGGACACGTATGGGAACAATGAGCACAGCTGCTTCCATCCTACAGTAATTCCTCCCTAGAAGCTAGAAGTTTATGCTGGCTGAACATATCTATCATGGCAGCATTCAGCAAGCCTGATGTAACCAATGTGGTCAGTTTACATATCATTGATGTATTACTCTGGCTTAAAGCAGTATTAACCCCAAAACCGAAAATGTAATATATTGCTGCTTACCAATTTTTTATAGATGTAATGGCGGCATTTGTTTTCTTTTAGACTTTCATGCATACACACGGTCACACAAATGTTGTCGGAAATTCCGAACATCAAGAACGTGGTGACGTACAACACTACGACGAGCCAAGAAAAATGAAGTTCAATAATTCTGAGCATGCATATGATTTTTGTGCATCGTGATTGCATACAGACGATTGTAATTTCCGAAAATAACTTTTGTTGTCGGAAAATCTGAGAACCAGCTCTCAAATTTTTGTGGTCAGAAATTCCGACAGCAAATGTCCGATGGAGCCTACACACGGTTGGAATTTCTGACCAAAAGCTTGAACATTTGTTGTCGGAATTTCCGATCGTGTGTACGCAGCATTATTTTCACCTGGTGATCCAGCCAGTAAGTTTATTTACATCACATCTAAAAATTGGTAAGCTGTAAGAAAAGACGTTTGCTTTGGAGTTTGATATCACTTTAATGTAGTATTAAAGTGATATTAAATGCAAAAAAAAAACATGTTATACTTACCTGCCCAGTTTTGCATAGAGCAGCATTGATCCTCCTTTTCTTGGGTCTCCCACTGGCGCTCCTGGCCCCTCCCTCCTGCCATGTTCCCCCAGAGCAAACGGTTTGCTGTGGGGGGACCCAAGCAGGCTCACTCTGGAGCTGCTGCTCTGTGTGTCCATTCGGACACAGGTGTTGCTTGGCTCTTCTCCCTCTCTTCTCAATGGCTGACTGGGTGTGATTGACAGTGGGAGCCATTGGCTCAGCCAATAAGAAGGGACAGTCCCCAAGGAGCTGGGGGCATTGTGCACATCGCTGTAATGCGATGGGGCTCAGGTAAGTATTTGGGGGGGGGGGGGCTCTGCACACAGAAGGTTTTTTACCTGCATGCATAGACTGCATGAAGGTAAAAAACATTTGGCTTTTGGAACCACATTAACCCCAAACGCAAACATTCATTATAATGCAGATTCATTATTTTGCAGGTGTAGCAGTTACAAAGTTGAGACAAACCATTTACTACTTACATGGGTGCTTGCAACAGTCAACTTTTATTTATGTAAAACCTGAAAAATGTTGCTGTAACTGCTTCTAAAGTGATAGCTGGAGTTCAGCTTTGTTTGTTAGTACTAGCAGTAATCGGTACTAGTACAAACTAACACTCCCCTTCCCCCAAACTAACAATGCTGCTGTCAAAAGATGCCCCTGTTCTCCTTTATCCAGAGTGGAGGCACTCTTGATACAGGAGGTGTACTGGCCATATCACCAGGTGAAAGGAGAAGACGCCTAGAAAAAGTAAACGAACGCAGCCCCCACATCTAATTAGTACGCTGCATATATTACATTTTTCGTTTTGGGTTTATTACTGCTCTAACCCAAGTAAAGTGTTGCATCGAGTTTGTTGTATTACCTGTATTCTCATATTCTGTGCAATGTCATGAGAGATAATTGTGGTATACAGCATAAATATTTTAAATATGTATATTTGTACAGGATGCATCACTCCATACTTGGTTGTCACCTTGCTGATTATTCCTGTTATCCATAATGCTCTGGCACATCCTCTGTTCCCTTCTTCTTTCTTACTTGTGAAGCCCCGTACTTCCACATGCATAGGGCTGTCGTAGTAGTTTTTGTTGTTGAACTTGTTATAATAGCGGCTTTAGAGTACAACCCCAATTCCCCAAAAAGTTGGGACGCTGTTTAAACTTTACACAAAAATGTAATGCAATGATTTGTAAATCTCCTGAACCCATATTTTATTCACAACAGAAAATAGAAAACGTATCAAATTGTTCAAGTGAGAAAATGTGCAATTTTAAGGAAAAAATAAGGTCATTTTAAAATTTAAGGCAGCAACACATCTCAAAAAAGTTGTGACTGGGCTGTGTTTACCACGGTTTCGCATTCCCTCTTAACAGCAATCTATGAACATCTAGGAACTGAGGAGATCAGTTACTGGAGTTTCGGGAGAGGAATGTTGTCCCATTCTTGCCTGATAGGATTCTAACTACTCAACAGTCCTGGGTCATCTTGGTTGTATTGTTTGTTTTAAAGATGTGCCAAATGTTTTCAATTGGCGAAAGATCTGGACTGCAGGCAGGCAGTTAAGAACCTGGACTCTTCTAGTATGAAGACCTGCTGTTGTCATAGATGCAGTATGCAGATTAGCATTATCCTTCTGAAATATTGCAAGGCCTTCCCTGAAAAGGAGGTCGTCTGGATTGGATTATATGCTGCTTCAAACCCTGAATATATCTTGCAGCAATTATGATGCCTTTCCAGATTTGCAAGCTGCCCATACCATATTCACTAATGCACCCCCAGACAATCGGAGATGCAGGTTTTTGAACTGTGTGCTGATAACAAGACAAATGTTTCCTCTCCTCTTTAGTCCGGAGGGCGTAGCGCCCATGGTTGCCAAAAAGAATGTCAAATTTTATTTTGTCTGACCACAGTTTTCCACTTTGCAACAGACCATTTTAAAGGAGCTTTGGCCCAGAGAAGACAGTGACGTTTCTGGATCATTTTCAGATATGGCTTCTTCCTTATATGATTGAGCATTACCTTAAATTTTTGGATATCACAGCGAACTGTGTTCAGACAGCGATTATTGTAGGTATTCCTGTGCCCATGCAGTGATGTCCTTTACAGAATCATGCCCATTTTCTAAGGCAGTGTTGCCTGAGGGCCCCCGAAGATCAAGGGTATCCAATATTGCGTTTTGACCTTGAACCCCTGCCCATCTTTCCTTCTGAGACACTGTGTCTCTAAGATGCTCTTCTTTTTTTTATACCTGATCATGTTACTGACCTGTTGCCAGTTAACCCAATTAGTTACAAAATGTTCTTGCAGCTCTCTCTTGTTGGTACCATGGATTTTTGTTGCTGTGTTTTTTGGAGATATATTGCTGCCATAAACTTAACAATTTGCTTATTCTTTTGTTAAAATGGTACGTTTTCTCACTTTAAACATTTGATATGTTTTCTATTTTCTATGATGAATATAACATGGGCTTATGAGATTTGCAAATTATTGCATTCTTTTTTTATTTAGATTTTACATAGCGTCCCAACTTATTGGGAATTGGGTTTGAAAAAACTCATCTCTTGGGCCTCCATTACGCTTTTTAAATATTAAGGATTCCATCGTCTTATTTACGGTATGTTTAATGTCATATCGAGCAAGCGATCCAGAACATCTGATTAATCTAGGCGACTGATATACTAAGAAAGTTGATGTGTTACTAAACCCAGGACCCTGCATTCACTATATCTGGTCTGCCACGGTACACAAACCATGCACATACCCATGCACGCGCACATACCCATGCACGCGCACATACACACACGCACACTATATATTGAAATTTCAGGAATTAATCCATGCAGACAGCTGCACTTTAAAATGGGCCTCCTTGTGCATTTATATTATTCTTTTGATAGCCGTTAATGTTATCTAAAGCCTGTCTTTGTTTTTCTTCCTGGAATCCATTTAAGGACATTCTTCCACATCACATGCATATTAGCATTAATTTAACTTGGTCTGTCTATAATTTCACCCTGAACTCATTAGTCTAAGCCAATACTAATGGAAATATTTAATAACCTGGGTCTGGATAGTATCACATGATTGTGATATGTCTCAGTGTGACTTCAAAGCCATGGTACAAACTAAATTGCATGCCAGTGAATCTGATACTTGGGTTTTATCAATTGGATTTTCTGTATCCTTTCAAGATTGGTTGAAGTGACTGTTTGAACCTTGGCACAGTTTGCTTTTTAGAATTTAAACAGTGATTGACATTGTAGTAATTATTCTTTACTTGTAAGTACTAAATTCTCTATGAAGCCATATACAACATTTAATACTGATCGACTTAAAAGACTGAAGGAAGCACTGATGACATTTTAAGCAGAGGACTAATAAGAATTCCAGAACAATTTCCCAATAAAGATAAAGTCTGATTTCCTCTAGTCTGTAGAGCTCCGTGGGAGAAGCATGTAGGCCCCATTTTAGGCGATATTTGGGATGACATTTTGTAGTCTCTTCAACAAGTCTTTGTCTCTCTGCATAAGATATATAGAACACCTGAATTGTTTGTATTCTATTGGTGTGTGATGGGGTACCCCTGTTGTGACAGGTGTGGGCACCCTTCAGGATCCCTTATCCATCTTTTGTGGTGATGTCCCAAACTGGTAGGGCCCGGGTAGTTTGTACCCTAAATGGTTTATTAGGCATTAACTTTCCGTCGGAACCCCTTATGTCAATTCCTCCTTCGTGGCACATGATTTAGTGACTGCTGTTTTCTTGAGCTTTGTTCATAGCTCTTAGGTTGATTGAACTCGACTGAACCTCGCACCGCTCGCCTACTGTTTTGGAATGGAAAACTGATCCTAATAAATGCATTTCCTAGGGGGGGGGGGGAGCCTACTTATCTCAGCAACTCTATGCAAAACTGTAATGCTATGTGGTCCCAATGGATTGGTTTTATGTGCCCCACTCTCTGTTAGGTCTCTGTGCCTATATTTTTACACATTGCCATGACTAATTGTGGAATGTTACTAGCTGAGGCCTATGTACCGGATACTTTGTAATGCTACTTCCCTTTAGTGTGGTCGCTCTTCCTTCTGTATTTTCGCCACCCTGGTGTGGCGATTGGTTTCTGTGTTGTTCAGTTTATCCAAATGTAAATTTATCAAAATTTTTTTTTAAATAAGATTTCATAAATAAAAAAATTAAATACAAGCTGAAATGGCAACTTCCATGGCTGTAAAGGATAAGATGGGAAGATTTACTTCTGCTTTAAAATTGTCCCTCTTTATAAATGTCAGTGTTGTTACCGAGGGGGGTGCTGTTAACCCTTTTATGCATCAACCCTTTTATGCATCAACCCTCTAGATTTAGTACATGATCATATATTAGCAGTACTGTACGTTTGATCGATCTTTGAAACAATCTGTTTTTCCTATTTATCTTATCTTGTGATATTCATAATATTTCATGTCTCTGTGTGTAATGTTTATCCTGCTGCTCTGAAAAGTCTCAGCTTAAGGTGCTAAGTCCGTGGCTGACATTATGCAGACTCCGGTTTCTAGGGTATGTTGCGCCTTGTTGTTTTACTGCAGCTGTAGATCTATGGTTTGCCTGTCGCTTGTATAGAGAATTATTTTTAATACGGCAGACATCGAATTTTCTCTGAGTTATTTCAAAATAAGGTGTGCTCTAAGTCTGAATGATTGGAAATCCTGGAAATGTATGCAAATACTGTAATCCTTTCTCCTGTAAAGGTGACATGTCCATTATTAGATTGCCATGTTTTACACTAATACCCCAAATCTGTTTTTATCCAGTGGTACATGATCAGCATTGTACACATCTACAATCGCTGGAGGAACAGTGAAATTCGCTGCTATGTAAATGGCCAGTTAGTATCTTATGGAGACATGGCGTGGCACGTCAACACAAATGATGTAAGTATTTATTGTAAGGATGTAGCTGTATTGACGCTAAGCTCCTGTATTTAAAGTTTAATACTTATTTCAATTTTTACAGATGTAACAAGACATGGTCACAGATCTTGCATGCACATTAAATGAATTCTTTTGTGTTTTTGTTTAATATGTGACACTTACCACAATCCTTAGCCATGGCCTACTGGACTCTCAGTTTTAGAACCTGCTTATGAGAGGCATCTTGAGGCCACTTTACTTTTCTCATCAGAACAGACCAATAGACCAGGCTGAATTGGAAGCTGCTTACTCCTCGGATTAGGGTTTCCTACGATGCAACTTTGCTCCTAGCTCAGATTCTTTCCCACTGACTATAACTCAGAGCCTCAGGCAACACACTATTTGAACAATTATGCTTGGCCCAATCCTTATTACACCACTCCTTACTCTTCCCTTATGCAACACTCACCTATGAGGGAAACATTAGATCTTCTATTTCTCTGGAGGTGGGAGAAGGACCCATAGAAAAATTTCACACACGTCCAAAAGGACCACATGGTCTTTTTTGCCCATAAAGCTTTGTATACCTGTAAATACACAAAAAGGCAGACACAAACTATTGACCCAATGTTAAGAACCCAGCCCCAAACTGTAAGAGTTCCATCTACAAGACTCGTCCTTAATCCAAAGGGGGCCCCCTTCATATCTTCTGGCATTGCCCAAAATTCCAGGATTTCTGGAGCACAGTGAAAACTACCATTGCTGCCCTCATGGGTATGTCTAGTGCAAACACTCCAGCAGTCTATTACACAATATGCCTTTATCTATCAAAGACTACAATAATGAATTATTCATGATCAAAAACAAATCAGGAAGGGCAATATCTACAAATGTTGTCCCCACTGATTCCGTAGAAAGAACAGACACACACTGTAGGGAGACCAAATAAATGTTTTGCTCCCCACTAATAAATCACCCTGTTAACTGCGTAATGCATCTACGGCACTGGTGGAGCAATCCTTTTTCTACCACTAACCAGAGGGAAAGTGGTGGAGAATAGACGGTCAATATCCCTCCACCCTAGCCCCCCCCCCTTCTTTTTTTTTTTGCCTTTATCGATTTTCCTTCTCAACACCTTTCACCACAACTTTCCCTACCCTGATAAGTCTCGCCATATAGATCCTCCACCCATCCCATAGACTCCCCACAGTTTCTCCTTCACCAACACTCCACTCTTCTACTTTACCTTTTAACCAGAACAAAAAGACCTTGTTTAGACTTGTGGGAGGGGGGTCAGCAAAAAAAACCCCCACAAAGTTGAGCTGCCTTTTTTCTGCCCACCAATTGCCCACCCCCCCCCCCCCTTTTAAGCTGCAATAGGCAGCAGAGGGGGATTTTTACATGCCACCATCGCGATGCTTCACTTTGCCACCGTGGCTAAAATGACCCGACATGTAGCGAGCAAAGCAGGAAACTACCGCTCACCTAAGTCGATCCTAGTTAGAATGTGTACATGTGAAAGCCTCAGATTCTCTCTTTAAGTCCCAGGAGGTGGGGTGGAACACGTCAGTGGGTGTGGGCTGAGAAAGGTATTGACTGAGGCTTTCACATGTACACATTCTAACTAGTATAAGCTTAGGTGAGCGGTAGTTTCCTGCTTTATTATCACTTCTCACTGGATGAGTTTATAGTCACGCTGGCATCCAATTAAACCTGAGCACCAGCAGGACTTTACACCTCAGCTTGGAGTGACACCACTAAGTACAAACCGATATGTAGTGTCCGCAACACATATAAGTCAATGCAAATGTGTGATTGTCAGCAAAAATGGAGCTAAAACAAGTGGTGAGGAGGCGTCACAGTGCTTTCTTACCACCTGCCAATAGCCTCTGAAGTGCAATCTGAATATGGATCGGGCTTCAGGGGCAAGAGCGATTTTAGACGCAAGTCTAAATCTACCCAAAAGAAAAACTACTGAGGCATCCATTAAGGTGTGAGCACCGAGAAACATCTCGAACATACGCTGATCAGTAAAGCACTTTACTGTAACAACAGCTGAGGATAATTCAGATACAACAAGTCTTGTGCCAGATTGAACATGACAGTAAATGTGTTCTCATTGGACCTTGCCCCAGAGTCCTGGAAAGATTGAGGTTCCCAAACGTTCCCAATAAGTCACTCTTGCACAGTTCTGGGGTGCAGCTTTGTGACATCTGGAAGGTCCTGTGAAGTTACTAACCCTTATTAGAATAATCTGAAAGCCAAGTTGCAAGATGAATAACCTTTTAATTTTTTTACCTATTTGTATTTTTAATTTAAATGCACTTTTTTATATAGGGGTTGGGGGTTAACTAGATAAGTGGACCTTGAATTTTATTGCAAGAGGCACATTAAATACTACTGTAAGAAAGGGCTAGTGTTAACATCTTTTGGACTTCAGACCTCGCATTTTCTGTTTAATTCATTCAGCAGTTAAGGTGTATGTACACATGAACTCTAACAAAGAACTTCTCTTCTTTGCAATGTTTTGCTCTGTTTAATATGCCATTGAGGGCATTTTGTTATATCTGTTTGATAAATGTCAAAAATGGATTTAAGAACCGACTGAATTTCGATCCATGCTTGGCCAGCTTAAAAGCTAAGTGTATTTCTGGCAGATCAACAGGTGTTTTGCTGTACTTGCATGGTCTTTCAATGGATAAAACTCCGTTAATGTGCACATTTTTCAAATAGCTATATGCTATGTTTTTTTTGTTGTTGTTTTTCTTTCTATTTTGCCTTGACATACACCCACTACATACTTTTAAGCTAAAGCATTGTGCATACCATTATTTTTAGTATCTCTTATGTTTAGTCCTTTACGTAGTTGTTTTTATCTAAATAATTCATAGTATAGTGCCCTCATGTTCTGTAGTATTTTGCAGATAACATTGAACTGTTCACATTAGTTCCTCTCCCAAAGGAGTAATGTACATAACCTTCTCATCCTCTTAGAATATTGACAAATCTTTCTAATTAAATGTCTATCTTTTATGTTTTAAGAGTTACGACAAATGCTTCCTGGGGTCTTCAGAGACAGCTGACGCAAACAGAGTGTTTTGTGGTCAACTTGGAGCAGTGTATGTGTTTATAGAGGCTCTTAATCCTGCTCAGATCTTCGCAATACATCAGCTTGGACCAGGCTATAAGGTAAGCTCTAATTTATTGTAATTTTTTTTACACATTTTTGTTAAGCTACAGTAAATGCTATTGCATGAAATCTGGATACATAAACATCAGTGACGCTTGTTAAATAGTTTTAACAGTTAAAATGAAACTGACCCGGATTATTAAGTACCTAAGTAAGCTGTATGTCAAAAAATGTTAACACCTAACCATTGTACCTATTTGAGCTTGAAGAACAACCCTTTTCCAATTCACTGGCAATATTATAGAGTTGACCCCCACACTTGAACTGTGTCTGTAGTAATTTGTGCCCATTCTGCCATAAGAGCATTTGTGACCTTTCTAATTTATCCCAAAGGTGTTCAGTAGGTTTAAGGTCAGGGCTCCATGCAGGCCACTTGAGATCCTATGCACTTAACTCTTCAACCCATTTATATTTTTTATAGACTTGGTTTTTGGAGTTCCTTGGATCATATGCCAACTCTGTACTTAAGACCTAGTATTTTCTTAAAGTTGAAATTCTGTTCCTCCTCGCACTAGACCCTCTCTATCATTCAGTTGTCAATTGCTCAATGAGATGTGGCAATCCTAGCTTTGACATTTAAGTGAAAGAATTTGGGGTTTGACACCAAGGGGTGGAAGGATTAGCTTCTAGAGAAATCTAGGCCCAAAGCACAATTTGTCTCTCTGGGGAATCCTTTGGATATTGGGCCCAAAGCCTAATTTGAACCCCATTTTCATTTTTACATGTTTGTAAATGCATGTGTGACCATAGCATAGCACAGGTATCTAGTGTATCAAGGTGGGTTACACTGTTTGCAGAAAATCCTCCAGGTGCTTACGCTAATAAAACTCAGAACACATTTATTCCAGTGCATACCTACTGTTGTGTAGAAGGGTTGGCATTCTTCGCTATTTATTTAGGCAACACCTGCACTGTATTGCCACATGGACATGTACTGTATGCCTTGGAGGCAGCTCACATTATGCCCTTTAAGTGGCTGCTTGAAAGGGGTAAACGTGAAGTGATAAGCATTCATATATTTACAGCAAAATCACAAAATTCTGTATGTACCCTACAGTTAAATTGTTATCAGCCCTCCGCTCTACTCCACAGTGTGAGGGCTCATTCACAGTGTTCATGCCTTTCACTCAAATATGCATTTTAACTAGATATTCTATCCATTGCAATGTAGTTATTTTACATGTATCCCTAGTCTAAATGTTCTTCTCACTTTGCACAATGCTTTTTTAAATGCACAAAATTGTACATACAGTAAATGCATGCATGTACATAAAAAATGCTTACTACTGCAGTTATTTACGCATGAAAGGGCAGCAAACCCTTACTCATACCAGTGCACCAATACAAAAAAAAGCAGGTTCCACATCCACCCAAAAAAGGGTCCTTAATTTTTTATTTTTTTTCCCCTTCAACTAGGTTAATGAGTTTAGAGCCCTATTCAACATTTAGGGCAGGTTCACACCACATGCAGTCGAGTGAATTTTTTTTTCCTGCATCAAAAACACATGGAAAGTAGGTTATATGGTTTTCAATGGCCTAGTTTACACCAGTGCTTGCAGTTTCAGTGCGTTCCATTTCCAGAAAAAAAAGTATTGTACTTTGCATAACGTATTTTGTAGCCGTGTCTTCTTATAGGTATGTCGGATGAAATGGATTTCCACTGGATAATGCATCTGCTAGATAATGTGTGTTGACAGCTGTTAGTACCATGTTTTGTAGAGTTGCTATAACGGTGAAGTGGAGTGTTGGAAAGCTTCACAACTTCATTTGCACATCTATTTTAAATTGTACACATACTCTAATTTTTTATCACAGCAGTCACATACACGCCAATCATACGTGTAGCACTACCCTTGAAGGAGCTGCTGGTTAAATGTGGGCCTGCTGTTACCTTACTGTTCACCACACTCGATCTAGGGGTACCTCCTGAAGTTATTCGAAAAGAATGTCTGCACCAACACTTCGGCTTTCTTTTTCTTTAAAAGTTTTATTAAACAGGTTCTCCAACAGAGGGGTAGGGAGCATTCAGGTACCTTGCTTTGCGGATCACGGGTACAGTATTAGATCCAGAGGACAACTCGGTTCCACGCTGGGTTTAGCAACCACCGGATAGGCCCACTCTCACTGACCTAGCAGCCGGTGTGAAACTCGCTCAAAGTCTTTGGGTGTCATTGGGTCATTAGACAGCCCTCTGCCACAGGGTCGTGTAACCACGCATACACTTAGCGAAATTTCAGAGAAAGTACACAGCTCACAGTGCCAGGATCTTTCAGCCAGGCTAGCAGCACAGTAAGGCAAGCTGGTCCGGGTGCGTCCTTTGAGTCCCCAATTGCTCAGCTTCTCCCCGCAGGCAAGGCAGCGCAGGACTACCCTGGACCAGTAGGCCCCAGAAACTCCTGGGCCTACTCTGTTGTGGAGTCTCAGGCCAAAAGGCCCAGAGACCGAAAAACACTGTCAGCGCTTAGGCCAGGAGGGCCATCAGGTCAGGATCGAAAGACCCCACCAAAATGGTGTCCGCCCCTTAAGTACCCTCCCCCAGAATGCACAGCGGGTTGACCACGCCCACTGGGCTGCTTCTGGGAAGAAGGCACCCAATGCACCCAGCCTATTGCATTTCCAACCTTGACTCCCGGTGACAGCGACACCTGCAGGTAAGGGGAACATGCGCAACACAGCTGGACTGGAACAGAAACCCACAATTTCGTATAATTCCCCTGAACTAAACTACAGCTCAGGTAACTAAATTTACAAACATCGCTCCTACTCAACAAGAGCAGGGCGCTACACACACATAGTGTATATATACACACAATACATTACAATATATGTATGTGTGCGCTGCCCATTGATTTCCAAGCGCCTCAAAGATGCGGCTGGTAAGATTTTTATGAACATCCTGCCAGCGCACCGCTCCAGTGTGAAAGCCCTCGGGCTTTCACACTGGAGTGAGAGAAGAGGCTCTTTCAGGACGCTTTGCAGGTGCTGGTCTTAGCTCTATAGCACCTGCAAAGCGCCCAAGTGTGAAAGTAGCCTTAAGAGCATAAACATGTAGTGCCAATATGGGGCAAACAAGCACAGCTGGAGATGAAAAAAGCTGTAGACCAAAATCCAGCAAGGGCACTTTTACATGGGCGATCCGCCAGGCGGACTCCGCTTTGCTGATCCCCACTGAGGAGGCAATGAGAGGTCCGTCTCCGCTCACTGTGCAGAGACTGACCTGTCAGAGCCGTGCTCTCCACCTATAGGATTAAAACAGACCGCCTGTCTGGTTTCATCCGATCCCATCTGATCCGCCAGATGGATGGAAAATAGGGTCTCCATCCATCTGGATTTCACGGACAGGATTGGATAGCAGCGAGTGTCAGCGGACATGCCACTGCTGACATCTGCCACTCCATAGGGCTGAATGGAGTGTCTAATCAGGTCCGCCTGGAAAACTGGCAGGCGGACCTGATCGGAAAGCCTGTGTGAAAAGGACCTAATGCAAATCCACAGTGGGGAAAAAACATTTAGGAGAGTGGACAGCACCATCGGGTAAAAATAGTTATCTGCGCATATAACCAGGTGTGTCCCCAAAAAATATATAGATTTTACCCACAACATACAGGATGCATACATTACAAAACTAATAAACACTACCAAGCCCCACTCACGAATGACTACCAAGCAGTGGCGGCTGGTGCTCAAAATTTTTTCGTGGGGCGCAAACAAACTGAAATTTTTTGGAAAAAAATATCAATTGCAGCCCCTGTGCCCATCAATTGCAGCCCCTGTGCCCCAAGTGCTGCCACTGTGCCCCCCATCATCTGCCCGGCATTTACCTTATCTCGGTTGGGCAGGCGGCGAGCGGTGTCTGGTGTCCTCCATCTTCCCTGGCCCCAATGTCTTCTCCCGCCCACTCCTCCTCTCGTCGTCCTGTGATTGGATGCGTGATAGGCGGCCAATCATAGCGCCTGTCTTTTTAGCCAAGCAGGTGACAGGTAACGCAGACCTGGTGCACTTGATTGGCTGAGAGGCGGTTCAATGTTAGGAAAGCAAATTCCTCTAGTCAGGTCCATCTAAACCCCCCCTCCCCCCCAGTGTAATTCAGGTGCCCGGTGGCCGAAAAAGGGGGCAGACACCTGAATAGGGGGTGTCAGCGGCGACCATATATAGATTCATGCAATGCATGAATCTATCTATGGTAATTAGAGCGTTGCAGGAGAGGGGAGGCTGCGCTCCTGCGCCCTTAATGGACTCACCGCCGCTGCTACCAAGTTCATCCACAAGCATTTCTGTTGTCTTTGTAGAACTACAACACCCAGTATGCTCCTTTGCCATGCTTTCTATCCAGTCTGTATTACCACTGTTGAAAGAATAGAATGAGTGGTTGCTTTTATATGTGTTTTTTTGTTTTATTGTGTGTTTTTATTATTTAACAATCCTGCTGTGTAAAATGTTGTTTGGCTTGTCTAATACCCCCTGCAGAGTCCTATATCAGATTATCATAGATGATCCTGCTTTCTTGTAAATGTTGAAACACCTGTTAAGAATTTTCACCTAGTTGGCATTGGAAAGCAGATTTTGACAGCATGTTACCATACCCTGCAGAGTGTGTTTTCATGTGTTGTCTGATCTCCCTCTGTTTTGCTGTGTTTATACCATGCTAAATAAATGCATTTGCTTGCAAATGTTCACCCTATGCAAACGTTACCTAGCACAGTGTTTATAGTCATAGTTTCCTATTTCTGGATTATGATATGAAGGGATGCAAAAAATATGTGTCTGTTCTGCCATCAGGTGTGTCTACTGCAGCAGTCTCTCCATTTTATTTGAAGTGTTTTATCCCGAACAAGAGTCTATTACCAGTTCTTGTTATCATTGGGCAAGGGATAGTGTTCAGTTCATCACAATACTTTACCTCTGGACAAGTTAAAGTTTTTTTTTATTTATCATAGGGCTGGAGGTGCTGGAATCAGGGAGAGTGTGCTCCAGTCCTTCTCTGATGGCTCTCTCTGCATCTAGCAGAGATCCACTGCCTTGTCATCCAATTCCTGGACAGGACCTTGCACAGGCATGTACAGTAAGGGGAACAAGTATTTGATCCCCTGCTGATTTTGTATGTTTGCCCACTGGCAAGGACGTGACCAGTCTATCATTTTAATGGTAGGTTTATTTTAACGGTGAGAGACAGAATAACAACAAAAATATCCAGAAAAATGCATTTAAAAAAAGTTACCGTATATATTGCTTTGCATTTTAACGAGTTAAAGTAGTTGACCCCTTTGCAAAACATGACTAAGGGCTCTTTCACATGGGCGGTTCAGGTCCACCTGCCAGTTTTTTTTGCGGACCTTAACGGGCGCTCCGTGCTCCTCTATGGAGCCGCGGATGTCAGCGGTGACATGTCCGCTGACATCCGACCCGCTACGATCCGCCAAAGTGTGACGGAGGAAAAACCTACTTTTCCATCCATCTGGCGCATTGGATCGGGTGAACACGGACAGACGGTCCGTGTTCATCCAATCCCCTCCATAGGGGAGAGCGGAGAAAAGACAGGGCGGTCCCTGCACAGTGTGCGGGGACCGCCCTGTCATCCGCCGGCTCAGCGGGGATCAACAGAGCGATCCCCGCTGAGCAAGCGGAGGTTCACGGGGCGGATCATTACTGATCCGCCCCGTGTGAAAGGGGCCTTAGGCAATCACAGAGGTCAAACAGGTCAGACATTTATTTTGGCCACCATGTTTGCACACATCCCACCACTCTTTGCAGATCCTCTCCAAGTTATTAAGGTTTTCGAGGCTGATGTTTGGTAACTCGAACCTTCAGCTCCATCCACATATATTTGATGGGATTAAGGTCTGGAGACTGGCTAGGCCACTGCAGGACCTTAACCCCTACCCGACCAGCCGCAGTTATACTGTAGCAGGTTGGCTCCCCTGAGCGAACAGATGTAGCTGTACTATGTCTGGCTCGAGGCCAGAGCTGATGCGTGTGCTCAGAGGTCGCTACACACAGAGACAGAACAGAGATCTGTCAATGTAAACACAGATCTCTGTGCTGTCAGGGGGCGAGGAGAGCAATCTTGGTATGAACAACAATCGGTCCCCACAGTTAGAATCACTCCCTAGGACAAATGGTTAACCCCTTGATCGCCCCCTACTGTTAACCCCTTCCCTGCCAGTGACATTTACACAGTAATCTGTGCATTATTATAGCACTGATTGCTATATAAATGCCAATGGTCCCAAAAAATTGTCAAGTGTCCGATGTGTCTGACATAATGTTGCAGTCCCGATAAAAATCGCTGATCACCGCCATTACTAGTAAAAACAAATAATAAAAATGCCATAAATCTTTCCCCTATATGGTAGATGCTGTAACTTTTGCGCAAACCAATCAATATACGCTTATTGCGATTTTTCTTAACAAAAATATGTAGAAGACTACATATTGGCCTAAACTGAGGAGAAAATTTGCTTAAAAAAAAAAAAATGGGGATATTTATTATAGCAAAAGGTTCTAAATATTGTGTGTTTTTTTTTTCCCAAAACAAGTATTTTTTTGTTTATAGCACAAAAAAACGCAGATCAAATTCCACCAAAAGAAAGCTCTGTTCGTGGGAAAAAAGGACATCAGTTTTGTTTGGGTACAACGTCACATGACCGCGCAATTGTTAGTTAAAGCGACGCAGTTCCATATTGCAAAAAATGGCCTGGCCATTGAGCAGCTATATCTTCCGGGGCTGAAGTGGTTGTAAACCCCATTCATGAAATCTGTCTAGTGCACACATATCTGTAGTGTTCACTTATCTTTCTCCAAAACCCTAAGTCCCATGTCTTTCTGCTGCTTCGTTCCACTGTTATCAGCATGATCACTTCTGACAAGCTCTGACACAGAAGATAAAAGCAGCTGGAAATTTTTGTCAGGATGAGTGCTATAAATAGATTAGCAGAGCGCTTGTCTATTCAGTGCACAGTTCTACAAGTTTCTTCATTCCTCTGCCTGTGTGGAGGCGGGGTGTGTGCCTTTTTTCCAATCAGCTTACACACAGTGTATGCCCAGACTCCACACCCAGTGGTGGAACAGGAAAAAAGATTTCCAACATAATGTTTACTTTTTAAAGAGTCTAGAAAGCTGAAGACAGCAGATATACAAATCAAACGTATGTAGACAGATATGTTTAATCTCTGTGTATCATCTGAGGCTGTTCGCTTCACTGAGTATATGTGAGGGTCCACTTTGATGTGCTTCTTCTTGATCTGCGCCTTTATTGCCTTGGCTGTGTGTTTTGGGTCATTGTCATGCTGGAAGACCCATTTACGATCCATTTTCAATGCCCTGGCTGAGGGACGGATGTTCTCACCTAAGATTTGATGGTACATTGCCCCGTCCATTGTCCCTTTTGATGCAGTGAAGTTGTCCTGTCCCCTTAGCAGAAAAACACACCAAAAGCATAATTTGTTCCACCTCGTGGGGATGGGGTTCTTGAAGGTCATAGGCAGCATTCCTCTTCCTTCGAACACAGCTTGGAGTTGATGCCAAAGAGCTTGATTTTGGTCTCATCTGGCCACAACACTTTCACCCAGTTCTCCTCTGAATCATTCAGATGTTCATTGGCAAACTCCAGACGGCCCTCTACATGTGCTTTCTTGAGCAGGGGGACCTTGTGGGCGCTGCAGGATTTCAGTACTTCACAGCTTAGTGTGTTACCAATTGTTTTCTTGGTGACTATAGTCTCCGCTTCCTTGAGATTATTGACAAGATTCTCCCTTGTAGTTTTGGGCTGATTCCTCACCGTTCTCATGTTCATTGAAACCTCACGAGGTGAGGTCATGCATGGAGCCCCAAACCAAGGGAGATTGATGATTATTTTGTGTTGCTTCCATTTCCATGACCAACTGTTGTCACCCTCTCACCAAGCTGCTTGGGGATGATCTTGTTGCCCATGCCAGCCTTGTGTAGGTCTACAATCTTGTCTCTGACATCCTTGGACTGCTCTTTGGTCTTGGCCATGGTGGAGAGATTGTAATCTGATTACTTCTGTGGACAGGTGTCTTTTATACAGGTAACAAGCTGAGACTACCTGTATAGAAGACGCCTGGCAGCCAGGAATCTTACTGATTGATAGAGGATCAAATACTTATTTCAATCATTAAAATGCAAATCAATTTATAACTCTTTTGAAATGTGTTTTTCTGGATATTTTTGTTTTTATTCTGTCTCTCACTGTTAAAATAAACCTACCACATTAAAATTGGAGACTGGACATTTCTTTGTCAGTGAGCAAACGTGCAAAATCGTCAGGAAAGCAAATACTTTTTTCTCTCACTATATCCAGCCTGTGGCTTTCTTCTCTCCATTAGTAGTATACTGCACAGCACGTAGGATGTGATCGGCTGCTCCGCTTCCTCCCACTTCTCCAGAGCCTACAGCCTGCTTGGGGCAGTTTTCTCTGCACTCAGCCTAAACCTTGCATCTGGTTACTTTCTTCATTTGGACCGGACCCCTGAATCACAAGGTACATCAATGGTCATCGTGGACTTTTTGTGCTGATCCCCCAGAGCACTTCAGGCTACACTGACAGCTCTCCTGGCGTCCAGCTCGCGTCACCTGTGGCCAGGACTGATATAAAGCCCCGTACAGCTGCATATGTGAACCTGACCTTGTGCCATAGTGTGTAAAAAAAATAAAAAAAATTAAATTCTCTCACTCATGAGAGCCTGTGGTGTCTGGTTGCGGCAAGGCTGGGTGGGACTTGAATGTGGCTGCTTGAACAGGGACCGACAACAGTACCCGGAAGTGCCTGTGTGCAGCCACATTGGTAAAAGGCAGGAAGGTTGCTGAATTATAGCAATCCAAATAGTGCTTAATATACATAAATGTTTACTTTACTTTATTTTTCGTATTTGGACTGGAATTCCACATTAAGATATTTCACATCCAATGTTCTAAAAATATATACAGTTAGCCAGATTCACATATATCGGCGTATGTTTAAGCTGGCGTAGCGCAGCTCATTTGAGCTACGCCAACGTAAAATAGAGAGGCAAGGCCAGTATTCACAAAGCACTTGCTCCCTAAGTTACGTCGGCGTAGCGCAAATGGCCCGGCGTAACCCCGCCTAATTCAAAATTAACCGTGACCCCATGTAAATAAGGGCCGTTCGTACGGCGCATGCTCAGAATCACGTCGCAAATACTCCCTACGTAACGACATCGGCTCAATGCTTTCGACGTGAACGTAACCTACGCCCAGCCCCATTCACGTACGCTTACGCAAACAATGTAAAATACGACGGCTGTTCCGTCGTCATACCTTGCATGGGCTGCGCCATCTTTTTGGTGGTTTATCTTTACGCAGGCGTATGTCTAACGTAAACGGTGTATCTTACTGCGACGGGCTGGCATACATTCGTGAATCGGCGTATCTTGCTCATTTACATATTCGCTGCGTAAATCCACGTACACACCCTTATGCGGCCTGCGTAAATATGCACATAAGATAAGACGGCGTAGGAGACTTACGCCGGTCGTATCTTAGCCAAATTTAAGCGTATCTGGTTTCCAGAATACGCTTAAATATACGACGGCGCGCATTCGGACTTACGACGGCGTATTTACTGATACGCCGTCGTAAGTCTTTTTGAATCCGGCTAATTGTGTTTATTTTTAACGTGCAGATGTAAATACTTGGGATTCCCTGATAATGCCTAAATCATAGGCTAAGAGGCACGACAAGAGGGAGGCGGTACCACATACCATACCAGTGTTTCCCCTAGGAGAAAAGGTTCATGGGGACTAGGCCAGGTGTACTGAGCAATTATTGACAGGTTTCCTACATGCCCTGGTATTTTGCAGAAAACACCAAGACCAAAGAAAAGAGGGGCACATTAATAGGCATACAGCGCATCCACCATTACTGCTGGCTCTCATCCATCTTATTCTTATATAAATTCCTGCATAATTATTAGCAGTCTTACCCACCTATATGGAAAGAGATAGCAATAGCAGAAGATGGTCACTGTTTTGCCTTTAGAGAATCCCACTTTTATTGGATAGGCGATTTACATATTCGAAAGTACATTCAGGTGCCTGAACATACCCGCTAAATATGTTGGCCACTGATTTAAAAAAAAAAACTCAACCCAACCTTTTTATTTTTTGGAATAAAAAATGGTTTGGGATTGTTGCGGTCTGCCTCAGTAGTGAATTTTACCTAACTTTTAATTGCGAAGAAATACCACTGGTAAAGTTGTCACCTAAACAAGTTTAAAGAATTGGCTGTGGGGTAACCTGCAAAATTTTTTGGGGATTTTCCCTGACATTCCTCATACTTGCTGTTATGTCTCTGGCACAAGAAGCGATTTGGAATTCTCTGTTGAAATGCTCTGTGGCCCCTTATAAAAATTACAGTTGTGTAGGAGGGAATGGCCCACTTAAGCCGGGTACACAGGCCTGAATGTTGGGAGACATTTGGTGGTTCAAGAAATTGGCCGCCATTCAGCCTGTGTTTGTTGGATGTGCATGCTGGAAAACCAGCAGTCGCCTGACTCCCGATCGGAGAGCGCTTATCGGAGTTTTCTGGTTGGGGGGGGGGGGGGGGGGGGGGGGTTATCCCCCTGTCAGAACACAACTCAATGGCAGAGATCGCTGTACTTATGTTGGATGGTTAGTATAACCTCCTTCTTTTGTAAGTATGAGTCATATGCAAGTTGAATGTTTGGAACTCAGGGACTGTCTGTAGTGTGCTGGACAAATCTATAGTTGATTATATTATTAAGATACTGTGCACTCTTGAAGCTGGCACACATTTTTCATTTAAAGGGCAAAAAAAACTACTTTATGCAGTATTTTAATTATTTGTAGCTTTAATGAACTAACCTGGGTCATACAGCCCTTCAGATCAATGCGTATCAAACCCTGTAGCAACTGCACAGTTCATTAAATGTACTTGTTTGGTTGAAAGTACCAAATGCTGAATGAATCTGCCAGCAAAACCAATGGAACGAAATTCTTAACATGATTAAATATGACATTCTTGGTTCACTTGGCAAAAAAGTAAGGAAAGAGATTTAAAATGTTTGATGTCTTTTTATTTCTTGCTAAATATAGCTTGCCCCTACTCTGGGAGAAGGAAAAATGTAATGCTTAAAACTAATGACCTATTACAAAGTGAACAGAGATCACAGCCCGGAAAAATAAAGTTTAACATTGCTTCATTACAACGGCTTCGTAGTCTTTCCACTTCTAAGTAGAGTGGCCTGCTCATCTTCAAGTCTTTCCAATGAACTAGCTGACTGTAGCTTCTGTCTCTGATTCGGTTATATGTTCTTCATTGAAGGGATAAACCATCTGATGCTCTGTTCACACGATCGGTTCGTCTGATGAAAATGGACCGTTTTCATCGGACGAACCGATCGTGTGTGGGCCCCATCGTTTTTTTTCCCATCGGTGAAAAAAAATAGAACCTGTTTTAATTTTTTCTTATGGTTACGGTGGGGAAATCCATCGGTCAAAAATCCATGTATGCTCAGAATCAAGTCGACGCATGCTCGGAAGCATTGGACTCAGCACGTCGTAGTGTTTTACGTCACCGAGTTGGACACAAACGGATTTTTAACCGATGGTGTGTAGGCAAGACTGATGAAAGTCAGCTTCATCGGATATCTGATGAAAAAATCCATCGGTTTAGATTCCATCAGATATCCGATCGTGTGTACAGGGCATGAGACTTGTAGATCAGATTTGTGTGGATGATAAGGGGTTTAGCCCATGTTCACACTGAGCTGCGGGAATGAATCCGTGCGAGTTCAGCTGAACTCGCGTAATTTTACTCCCCCATGTCAGTCCCGATTTTGGCTGCAATTTCACTGACATCTGTGCGGGTTTCTGCACAGATGTCAATAGAAATCACACCCCAAAATTGCAAAAAGTAGTACAGAAACTACTTTTTGAAATCGGTGCAGCGCCGCAAATGCAGCATCGCACCGATTAGGATGGTGTGATTGCTGGCAGTTGCCACCGATTTTAAATGTCCAATTGCACCAATGTGAACCAGGGCTTAGTCTATGCATTTTGTAGTGCATTTTCAGTTTTGCAGAAACTCACTACAGTCCTTTTAACATGGTTTCCTATGGATGTAGTTCACATTTGTGCATTTTACGGTAAGGGCCAGGGCCTTTTTTCTGGTTTTTGGTTCCATAGACTTCAATGGATCAAAAATATGAATTGAAAAAACATAAAATGCACCTGGAATATGCAAACTACAGCTTGCATAGGTGTGAATCCGGCCTAAAGGATGATGCAGAAAATGAACTTTTTCAATTCAGATTTCTGAGACTCAATGATGTAAGAACACAAAAATTCCCCTCCTTGCAGGTTATGGGTTTTCTCAGTATAAAAATCTGTATTTACAGATCTCTCCTGCAGCACCACCCACTGATGAAATCTGGGACTGTGACATGACTTGTTTGCCAAATGTTAATAGTAGGCACCTTCAGGTGCTTGAGTGTACCTTTCTTTTCCTCCAATGTGCAAATATCGAATTTGGAGAGAGAGGTTGGTGGCTGGTCCCCTCCCTCCTGTGTCTCACTTTTGGTTGTTGAACCTGGCCATCACATTGGAGAAGATTATTTGGAGGTGAGCCTTGGTTTGTGGTTGGTATTCGCATATCAAAGCTTCCTGGGTTTACATTGTTTTTCTCAAGTACACAGAATTTTTTTTAAAAGGCATTGCTTTATTTGTTCCTAGGAAATTTTTACATTTAAACACTGTAATTCTCTAGGGCAGCCTCAACCATCTTATCCCAGCGTAACCCCTAAAATTATTTTATAAAGGTCTTCAGTAACCTATAATGGTCAGAATGCCACTCATATCCATAGGCAGCTAAAAAAAATCTGTATAGTGCTGCTGACTTTGCAACATTGGTCCTGGAACTGTACTGGCATAATCAAATAGGAGGCCAATCAGCCACAGGTCAAGGAACACCAACTCTTGGAGGAACCCTAGGATTCCACAGAACCCTAGTTGAGAATGGCTGTTCTAGGAATACTTAAGAAAAAAAATCTGAAAAATGATGTGGCTAATACCCTTGTTTGCTAGAGGTCTATTCGGAATACATGAAGAAAGTAGCCTAATGTCTCATACACATGACCAGTTTTCCCATCGGGAAAACTGCCATGACAGCTTTTGGCCAGGAAAACTGGCCGTGTGTGCTCCATTGCAGTTTTCCTGACAGGAAAACATGTTCTCTTTTTTTCCTGCCGCGATTCCCGGTGGTCTTTTTTCCAGCAGGTTCTGTATGGGAAACACTGCGGTGGAGCATACACACGGCCGGGATGCCAGGCCTAAGCTCTCACCGCAGTTTTCCCGATGGGAAAACCTCTGGTGTGTACAGGGGGAAAGTTACCGAGCAGGTTCTCGGGTGACTTTTTACCGCCGGGAATCCCGGTCGTGTGTACAGGGCTTTAGTTAAATAATATCTGGTTTTCCAGGTGGACAACACAGACCGTGTCTATTATCAATATTCTATAACTCTGTAAATTGCACCTATTTTGATGTTAATAAAGTGAATTAAGGACTGAAGCAGGATGTCACTGAAAATGTGGTTAATGAACAGATAATGTCATATTTTAAATACACTGCGTTTTCTAGAGATAATGTACAGCTAAAATGCGCAATAACTCCCTCCTCCATGTAAAATCCTGACAAACACATTGGAAGTCAATGAACTCATGTTCTAAACACTTTCATTGTCTGGCTCGTTGTCTTCATGTAGCTGTCATCTGTCTGCAACATTTTAAAGAAGCATGTCAGATGGAAATGACAGCTCGCTTTATGGAACTCTCTTATCCATTCATGCTCGGACAATTTGACATGGCTGCCGTGAAACAGTTTGCTGTCAGTCATCTCTGGCAATATTTCATAGATACAGTTAAAAATATTACCTCTTTACACAAAAGAGAACTTTGAAGTTTTTCCTGGTTTGCAGTGAGAATAACGTGGCAGCGTGCTTTGTTTATCTCTTTGTCAGCTAGTCGGTGGAATGTCCTAAGTGCAGTTAATGAGCCATGTGATGCACGCTCTTCATTAAAGCCATTGGTATTTGTTAATACTCATGGTTATGCATGTGTAAACAGTTTTCATGCAATGGCTTCTGCTCATTTAACTGTATAAACACTGTCAGGCAGAATGCCGAAGGAGTTGGTTATAAATGTGCATTTTTAGCTATTGTTTTTGCAGACAAATATCTTTGCATGCAGTAAAATTGGATTGGTGTCCTTGGAATAACTTTAACACCTAGACGAATATAGATTGTAACTTTCTATCTGATCTGGGGGGGGACCCAACCTGGTCCCCCCCCCCCAGGTTGGCCCACGAGGGTCCCCTCTTCCTTCCCCCTTCTTTCTTTTTCCTCTCTCTTCTTTTTTTTTTTTTAAATCTGTTCCTAATTTCTCTATAGCCCTGCCCATGGTGATGAGCCCATATTTCCCTCATCCCATTCCATTGTTTTTATAGCGTTTCCTGGAGCGTTTTTTCAGCAAAAATGCTCCTAAATGTTACTAATAGCATTTTTTTTTTTTTTTATTGCAAAAATGCCAATAAAATGCTAATGCTCCTAAAACGCTTCTACAAAAAGCTATTACCAGTGTTTTCATCCAGTGATTTTTCCAGCATTTTATAGCTTAAAAAAAAGAAAAAAAACCCGCTAATGTGCATGGAGCCTTATGCCGCGTACACACAACCATTTTTAATGTCCTAGAAAAAACAATGTTTTTCTCGACGTGATTCTTGTCAAGCCTGCCTTGCATACACACGATCATAAAAAAAGAAAATGCTTGAGCAAAGCGCGGTGACGTACAACGGCACTATAAGGGGGAAGTTCCATTCAGATGACCCCACCCATTGGGCTGCTTTTGCTGATTTTGTGCTTTTCAGTCTGTTACAGCGTGACAAATGTGCTTTCTCCATTACAAATGCTAGTTTTACCAGAATGAGTGCTGCCATCTTCTGAGCATGCACGTTATTTTCCCGGTGTTAAAGCCTAATGCTAGCTAGAACATGTTAGAACACCCTTTAGTGCAAAAGTCTGTGTGACTCGCCATCATAGTGCTACACAGTGGGCATTCCAGAATTAAATTGGTTCTAAGGCCTGGTTCACACCTATGCATTTTTTAGTGCATTTTCAGTTTTGCAGAAACACTACAGTTCGTTTAAAATGGTTTCCTATGGATGTGCATTTTATGGAAGGGGCCAGGGATTTTTTTCAGATTTTGGCCTCAAGCCATTCTATGTAATAATGTGAAAAAACTTCTGTGCTGCAGCTTCCCCCAGACGAACCCCCCCCCCCCGTTGTGTCTCTCCTCATTGGGTCAGATTGGTAGAAGTGGGAGCCATTGGCTCATGTTGCTGTCAATCAAATCCGGTGACATGAGAGGGGGGGCAGATTCCCGCTGTCTGTGTCAATGGACGCAGCAGCGGCACCCAATAAAGAGGTGTGGCCTGGAGAGCCGGCAGGGGACACCAGAAGAAGAGGATCGGGGCTGCTCTGTGCAAAAACATTACACAGAGCATGTAAGTGTAGGCATGTTTTTTTTTTTTTTTTTTTAAAGCTTTATAACCACTTTCAATTTTACACCTTGTATATAAAAATGCATAGGTGTAAGTGGGGCCATGTGTAGCTGCTATATATTTTTTTTTTCTTCTATGTAATTTGGAATAATCTATAGGTTTACTTTTAAAAACAATGTGATGTAGCCTGTCGGTGATCCAGTGCAAGGAATGAATGTGTACTGTTTATGAATGTACGAGTAGGTGGTCTGACAAACTGGCATTTCTATCTAGTGTTTGCTTAAAGGGTAATAAAGTTCGAAAAGGACTGCGTGCACACAGCCTGATTCTAGAGTAGTTCTCTTCTGGTTTGTTGCCTCTCCATTGCTCATTTTCCTAACAGGAATTATCCATCTGTACCTTTTTGTTCTCCTACTATAATAGTCTTGGTGTATCACTTGCTGGCAGCGAGGCCAATGGGATGTGAGCCCAGATTAATGACACGGCCTGCAGGCTGTGCACACGATAAAAAAAAGCAAGCAAGGAACTAACCATTTATATCCATAAAGGTAACCCTTTGTGATCTTTACCATGGTTTGCATTTTGCTTACACAAGCCTTTTTAATGATTTAAGAAATATCAAGAAAAAAAAAGGAAAATAATCCTATACAAAATAGCAGAGTGTTAAAAAAAAGTGAGTAAAGCTCAAAATTCATATAATAGCTTTTTGTTTCCATACACACAAATGCATTGGGAACACTGCATAGTCTATTCCAAATCAAAACATGAACGTTTTACCTTTTAGAAACAGCATTTTTAATGTCGCCCCACAAGTCTTCTATTGGATTAAAGTGATACTAAAGTCTCGTCTTTGTTATTTTTAAAGAAAAAAAAAAAAAACGTGTTATACTTGCCAGATGGTTTTGCACAGAGCAGCCTAGAGCCTCCTCTTCTTGGGTCCCAGTCGGCTCTCTTGGTCCTCTTGTTAAGTGCCCCCACAGCAAGCAGTTTGCTATGGTGGCACCCAAGCAGAGACGCAGCTCTGTGTGTCTGTTGCGGCACGAAGCTGTGGTTGGGCCCTGCCCCCTCTCTCTCCTGATTGGCTAACTGACTTTGACAGCAGTGAGGGCCAATAGCGCCGCTGCTGTCTTAGCCAATCAGGAGGGAGAGTCCCAGATGGCAGAGGCACTCGTGGATCGAGATGGGCCTCAGGTAAGTATTAGAGGGCTGCTGCACACTGAAGGTTTTTTTATTTTAATGCATAGAATGCGTTAAGATAAAAAAAAAAAAAAAAAACTTCTGCCTTTAGAATCACTTCAAGGTCTGAAGATTGGGCTGGCCACTCCATAATGTTAATCTTGTCTGGAACCAAGATGCTGCTTGCACTGGTGTGTTTGGTGTGTTTGGGGTCATTGTCTTGTTGAAATACCCTCTTCAAGGGCATTTCCTCTTCAGCATAAGGCAACATGATCCCTGGTATTGAATAAATAGGCCCAACACCATAGTATGAGAAAAATCCCCATATCATGATGCTTGCACCACAGTGTACTGTGGCTTAAATTCAGTGTTTGGGGTTCGTCTGACAAACTGTCTGCAGCCCCTAGACCAGTGGTTCTCAACCTTTCTAGGGCCGTGACCCCTTGATAAAATTTCCCAAGTTGTGGGGACCTCTAACGGTAAAATTATTTTCCTATCGTGGGTTGTCGGCACAAGTAATTTGCGTCCCTAATCCACGGACATTTATCGCTCCCTGAGTCCCTTCCACTCGTACAATATTGAAACATCTTAGGCCCCGTACACACGACCGAACATGTTTGCTGAAACTGGTCCGCGGACCAGTTTCAGCAGACATGTTCGGTCGTCTGTACAGCCAAGCGGACAGGATTCCAGCGTACATTTGCCCGCCGGACCTTTTTCGAGCGGGCAAATGTTTCTAAACTTGTTTAGAAACATGCCCGCTGGAATCCTGTCCGTCGGACATGTTCGGTCGTCTGTACAGACTTACCGTACATGTCCGAGCGGCCGCCATCCCTCGCATGAATCGAATGACTTCGACGCATGCATGGAAGCATTAAACTGCCAGGGCCGCGCACGTCGCCGCGTCATCTTCGCGGCGACGGTGCGGCCTCGTCGCCGCGTATCGCGTATGCGCGGATTTCTGTATGATGACCATTTTCATCGTACATGTTTGCCCGTCTGTACGAGGCCTAATAGTACATTTTAGGATGTACCACTCTTTTTCTTTCCCTTTTATCTCTCTCTATCCTAATTTCTTGTTTGATATCACCATCCCTCTCTAGCCATCTTTCTTGTTCTTTCTCTTATTCTTTCTCTCCCTTTTTTTTTGGTCCTCCCCCTCTTTTCCTCTTCCTTCCATGTATTCTCTATTTTTATTCCATCTCTTACTCACTGGTGGGCAGTATGGGATCAGTGGCAGTGCTGGCATGCAGTTGGGATCAGTGGCAGTGCTGGCATGCAGTTGGGATCAGTGGCAGTGCTGGCGGGAAGTTGGGATCAGTGGCAGTGCTGTTGGGGAGTTGGGATCAGCCAACTTAGGTGCTCTTGATCAAGGTCGTCTGCTAATCTGAGAACTGTAGTGGGGACTTTTTAAGGCAACTCCAATCACAGGTAGTGTTACTCACTGTGTCTCCGATTTTGTGGTTTCTCGTAGAAGTGACACCCAGGGATGGACTGGCCATTGGGACTACAGGGAGTTTCCCGGTGGGCGGATGGCTCAGTGGGCCAGCTTCAGTGACAGCGCACCGCCTCCCACCTCCGCTCCTCTGTCTTTCCCTTCCCGCACTGCTCACCGCCTCTCCCTCCCCGCAGCGCTCACCTGGGGGGAACATAGAAGCAAGGGGAGGACCAGAGGAGCAGGGGGGACAATAGAGGAGAGGACAGACAGCTGACTCAACAGCTATGGCCTGGGAGTTTTTCACTTCTACCTAACCTTGTCCCATAAGGGAGGGGACACTGAACTGATTATTTGCCTAGGATGAAATAATGTCTAGCTTCCCCACTGGTACTGCCTATAAGAGTACCAGTACCAGCCATTCTACTCTAATAAAGTACAATGGCTAGTGAAGGGGGAGAGGGGGCTTGGGTGGCCGGTGGGGTGTGGGAGTTGTTTGGCCACCATGGGAGAGACCTGTCAAAGTGGACCAGTCTGGATGAAGTCCAGGGCCAAATTTTTGTCCCAGTCCAGCCCTGGTGACACCTATGCTGAAATCAGCAGATAGGGTCTCCTCCAACCCCTCCCACTTCACATTCCTCACCAATCAGCTGACCTCTAGTCCCTGCCCCCCAGCTATGCCGTGAACTGAATGGGGGCGGCTGTGAAGAGGCTGAGTGGGTGGCCGCGGGCTTCAGGAACAGCCCAGGTTTTGGTGACCCCTGGCAAATCCTCATTTGACCCCCAAGGGGGTCCCGACCCCCAGGTTGAGAACCACTGCCCTAGACCCAAAAAGAACAAGCTTGCTTTCGTCACTCCACAAAATGTTGCACGATTTCTCTTTAGGCGAGTCAGTGTGTTCTTTGTCAAATTGTAACCTCTTCAGTACATGTTGTTGTTTTTTTACAATGGGACTTTGCGGGGGCTTCTTGCCGATAGCTTGGCTTCACTTGGGCGTCTTCTAACGGTACTCACAGGTAACTTTACATCTTCTTTCATTACCCTGGAGCTGTTCAATGGCAGAGTCTTTGCCATTTTGGCTATTCTTCCATCTATTCGAATGGTAGTTTTCCATTTCCTTCCACATCTTTCCGGTTTTGGTTGCCATTTAAAAAGCATTTGAGATCATTTTATCTGAACAGCCTATCAGTTTCTGCACTTCTTTATATGTTTTCCCCTCTCCAATCAACTTTTTAGTCAAAGTACGCTGTTCTGAACGGTGTGTGGAACGGCCCATTTACTCCAATTTTCAGAGAGAAATTAATACCCAGCATGTACAACATTTGCTGCCTTCATCCTTAACTACCGTACTTGCCGACCAGCCACCGTCATTTTACGGCGGCAGGTCGGCTCCCCTGCGCGAGAGCCCGTAGCGTCACGTCGGCTCTCGCGCAGACCAATAGGGGCGCCCCTGACTCCCGTGCACGCGCCCGTACACGCGATCGCTCGTTACAGAGCGGGGACCGGGAGCTGTGTGTGTAAACACACATCTCCCGGTCCTGTCAGGGGGGAAATGCTGATCTTCTGTTCATACAATGAACGGAAGATCAGTAATTTCCCCTAGTAAAGCCACCCCCCTACAGTTAGAACACACCCAGGGAACATACTTAACCCCTTCCCCGCCCCCTAGTGTTAACCCCTTCACTGCCAGTGACATTTTTATAGTAATCCAATGCATTTTTATAGCACTGATTGCTATAAAAATGCCAATGGTCCCAAAAATGTGTCCGAAGTGTCTGCCATAATGTCGCAGTACCGAAAAAAACCCGCTGATTGTCGCCATTACTAGTAAAAAAATATATATTAATAAAAATGCCATAAAAATACCCCCTATTTTGTAAACACTTTTTTTTTTTTACGAAAAATATGTAGAAGAATACGTATCGGCCTAAACTGAGGAAAAAAAATGTTTTATATATTTTTGGGGGATATTTATTATAGCAGAAATGAGCTAGCATGTCTTGCGTCTGTGTTCATCCGATCCACAGACGGAAGGAAAAATAGGGTTTTCTTTCGTCTGCAGAATCGGATCATTGCGGAGGCGGGCGAGATCGGGTGTCAGCGGATGTTCATCCGCTATCTCATAGGGACCAATGTATGTCCCTTTTTCATCCACAAACGGATGGATGAAAAAGCGGACATATGGTCCGCAGGTGTAAAAGGGGCCTTAATTGTCCTCCCATCTTGCCACATCTGATTCCCCTCTGTGAGTCCAGCCCCCCCCCCCCCCCATTGCAGCATTTCCATCTTTTTTCTCCAGCCGGCTGCTGCGGGTACACAGGCGGATGGAGACGGCCCTGTCAAGTAGGCTGTACAGGACCCGATGATTTCTAATGGCAGCCCGGCTGATGGCTATTGTCACCAGAGCCAAAAGTGAGGGATAATTCAAAATGTTTGTGTTGTCACAAAAAAATGAATAGAGGCTAAATCTTTCCATAAGGCACACTTTTGTTGCGGTGACAACTGTGAGGATTTCCCCCACTTTGGCAATCTTTTCTCTCACTTCCTGTTATGTCTATAGAAGAGGTGAAGGTACATTTCTCCAATGGGGAGACAGAAAGCAAAAAAGTGACATGCTCTAACTATTTCCTACTATCCAAAGAATACAGAAATTTGAACTTTTAAATTTTGTATATTAATAACTCAAATTCTTATGTACTTTGCTTTGTATTTCCTTAGAGTACCTTCAAGTTTAAGTCTGAGAGTGATATTCATCTGGCTGAACACCACAAGCAGGTCCTGTATGATGGGAAACTTGCAAGCAGTATAGCGTTCACATACAACGCAAAAGCCACCGATGCCCAGCTCTGCCTTGAATCGTCACCAAAGGAAAATGCTTCTATATTTGTGCATTCACCCCATGCGCTAATGTTACAGGTATGTCGTTATGGTTTTGTGTATTTTCATGCAGTAAATGTACCACTAAGTTTCCTCGTGATGTTCCTCTAAGTTCCAAATTCACGTGTGGATGTGATGTGCAGTGCTTCTTCTGTTCCAGAAATCAGAAGGGAGATCAGTAATTGATGAGCCCTCTGATGCCTCCAGAGGTGATCTGGATAGTTCTTTGGAACCCCAAACAGCCTGGTTTGCACGGATTCTTGCCAAATTGCTTGTATAGGGAAAACATTTTCAGCTTTGTGTGAAATCGTAGGGTTTTCTGACCTAGACTTTTCCTACTGGTGACGGGTGAATATGTAGTTCAGTACTTAATTCATGTAAGTGTCATCCTGCACACCTACTACAGCAGCCTGACATCTTTGCTTATATAAATATGAAACCAGATTCAAATGTGCTGGAGTCTCATTCCTGATATGTTCTGCCCACTTGCATTGGCTGCATTATGAATGTTGCAGTAAGTTGCCCTGCCACCGCAAACCTTCATTTAAATTATATGAACTGTCCACAGAAGGTGGCAGTAATATTTCATACTAATGCACAGTCTATGGCTAACTTATTTGCATGGGAGCTGTACAATTGGAAGAAGTATGAGCCCTAAAAATAGCTGAGCCACAAAGGAGCTGCCTGGTATTCACCAGTGCACTTCGCAGGGGATGATGGATTTTGCTATGGGAAGGCTCCCAGGATGCAACCTGGGAGCCTTCCAATAACAAAGTCCCAGCAAACCTTGCAAGGTGCACTGGTGAATATCAGGTGACTCCTTAGACTCTGCACTTCTGCTCTGTTCTTTTGAGGGCTCACACTTGTGCAAGGTGGCCTTGACCAGGGAGAGGATAGAAAAGTACCAAATCTCTAAGCAATTTTAGAGACTGGGACAGGCCAAAGGTCAGGGCTGGCAGCAGAAAACTGTGGTGAGATATATGGCCAAAGTCGATAACTGAAGGGAAGGAAACTCTGGCATACCTGATCCTAAAGACACTGGATTTTAAGATACTGGGGTCACCGAAGACGCCAAGTGCAGGGGTTACTAGAGACAGTGGGGTCACAGGAATGTACAGAAGTCAACGGGAGCACTGAAATGCTAGGATCAAATGAAGTAGGGGTGAGGGTCTGTTTCTGCACTGGGGTGTGCTGGAAACACAGGAGTGAGCGAATAGCAGAACCAGTCAGAATCAATCAAGAGACAGAGGTGTAGGACAGCTGGAGGCACTGGGGTCACAAGAATGTGCTGGGATTTAGGAACTACAAACTGGAACTCATGGTCACAGGAATGTGCTGGGACAAAGTAACTAAAAACTGGAACTTGGGGTCACAGGAATGTGCTGGGACAAAGAAACTACAAACTGGAACTCGGGGTCACAGGAATGGGCTGGGACACAGGAACTACAAACTGGAACTCGTGGTCACAGGAATGTGCTGGGACACAGGAACTACAAACTGGAACTCATGGTCACAGGAATGTGCTGGGACAAAGAAACTACAAACTGGAACTCGTGGCCACAGGAATGTGCTGGGACACAGGAACTACAAACTGGAACTCGTGGTCACAGGAATGTGCTGGGACAAAGAAACTACAAACTGGAACTCGGGGTCACAGGAATGTACTGGGACAAAGAAACTACAAACTGGAACTCGTGGTCACAGGAATGTGCTGGGACACAGGAACTACAAACTGGAACTCGGGGTAACTTAGCAATACTGTAACATCGGTCAGTGGCTAGGAACACAACCTGTCACTCAGGAACTGGATGGTAGTCTGAGCACAGTTTAATTTATTATTATTATACACAATAGTGCCAACAGTTTACACAGCGCTTTACAATGTAGAGGGGAGACAGCACAATTACAGTACAGTTCAATACAGAAGGTACAGGGGGGCCCTGCTTGTCAAGCTTACATTCTAAAGGGGGGGGGGGAGTGGTACAAAAGGTAATGGCTGCAGAGAATGATTTGATGGGGGTGGCTCGGGCACAGTTAGGTGGGTGTTGGATAGGCTTCCCTGAATAGATGAGTTTTCAGGGATATCCTAAAGGTGGACAGAGTAGGGGCTGATCTGACATACCGGGGCAGGGAGTTCCAGAGGATGGGAGAGGCTCTGGAGAAGTCCTGAAGGCAAGCATGGGAGAAGTATTTAGAAGGAGAAGTAATTAGAAGTATATTGGGAGGCTGGCCAGGAACTGGGCAAGAAGCAAGCGATAATAAACAGTAGGTGAGTGCTGATGCTTATAGCCAGGGCCGGCCTTAGGTGTTCAGGCGCCCTGTGCGAGCTAATCCTGTGGCGCCCCCCTATCTTCATCCCTCGCCCCCTGGTCACCTAAACAATACACAAAGAGGAAAAAAATGCCACCGCAGGTGTTATACAATTGCGCAGGGGGGTGCCGGTCTGACACCCCCCCCCCATTGTGTGGTACCCGGGGGCGGCTTTGAGTGGCCGCACGGCACCCCTGTTGCCCATGGCGCCCTGTGCGGACGCACAGCTCGCACACCCCAAAGGCCGGCCCTGCTTATAGCTTCCAGTCCTGTGCAGCAAGGAGATGAGGCCAGATCATTTGCTTGCAGAACTTCAAGTGACAAAACAGCCTAGCTTATTTGAAGCACTACAAGTGACAGAATAGCATTGATGCTGATCTGTGGATCCACAAGTACCAGATCCGCTGCAAAGCTAATCCACGATGATGGGATTTTCAACCTTTCCAGCTCTAGAGTGGTCTTCAGGGGTCTCAAAAGTCTAGATTTTGTAGTCTTCTGATTTTTTTTGCTTGTCATAGGTTTGTCACTGCTATCTGCACATGCTTCAGTTATCAGAGTAAGTAGTGAACATTTCTGCAGGTACAATATGTTCAGAGAGTGACAGCACAGCTGTATGGGTCTTATCACTGCTTCTCATTCTTCCATAGGGTCCATGCCAAGGCCCTGTTAATATAAGGTAAAAAAAAAGGGGGGGGCTTTGCATTTTTGATGGCTGCCGAGTGTTCCCTGATGCAAATGAGCTTCGTTGAGCCAACAGCTCAATATGCTGCATTCAAACAAATTGATCTTCTCAAAGGAAGAGCACTGGGAGCTCAGAGCAGCCCAGGAGCTATGCAGCAGACGCTGGATGTGCTTCTGCCTAAGGGGCCTTAAAATTGCTTAACTCTCCCTGAGTTATCATCACTCACTCAGAGTGAAATACGTACGCAATATCCTTTTGTTGAAAGAATAAAATCACTGACATTGAATGCAATCGTGACTTGGCACCAGATTTTCAGTTACAGTTTGATCTATATTTTGTTTATAGCTATATTCATTGCTCGATACTAATAGGCCCCCTGACTCCCTGCAAGATTGTACTAGGCAATCAGAAAATAGATGGCTGATTGATGACAGTATTTTTGTGGTGGTGAAGGGTAAAGGAATAGCGGGGTCACACGGAGTACCTTTGAGGACAGGGGAGATGAAGCCGTGCTTCACATGTTTTCTGCTGCCAGCAGCTGACCAAGCAGGCATGCATGCTGTGATTATAAGTGAATGCCAAGGCAGAGAGGAGACACATCTGTTGCTTACCGACCCATAACATCACATTCTCAAAATAGCTTTGTTTGAGATGGGTTCATATAGCATCTTGCCTTTGTGCATAAAGAGAAATGACATTTCAAGGATCTGTCAAATGCCTGCTTTTCTGACCAACAAACTGGTGGCATTATTCCTTTCTGAAGATCTGTTGTAGGTAGTCTGAAAATGTAGTAGATTTGGTATCATGCCTGTGCCATTGTATCAAAATGGCAAAATCTGCTTCTGTTGTACAGATTTCACAATCTCCTACTGCAGTAGAACCTCTAGTGATGGCATACAAGGGGAAAAGGATAACATATGGACAGGTCAACCTTTCTATTCAGACCTCCACATACTCTGTGTATATACACTGCTCAAAAAAAATTAAAGGAACACTTTTGAATCAGAACTCCTGGGATATTGATCTGGTCAGTTAAGTAGCAGAGGGGGAGGGGTGAATACAGAGGGGGTTGTTAATCAGTTTCAGCTGCTTGCTATTAATTGAAATTAACAACAGGTGCACTAGATGGGCAACAATGAGACAAACTCCAAGGCTGGGTTCACACTACTACAATACTTTCATCCTACTTTGCTCTGTGTTCAATGTTTCCCTATGAGAGCGTCTTGTAGCGTCCTACACAAGTCGGTCCGACTTTGAAAATACTCCCTGTACTACTTTTGGTCCTACATTGATCCTACTTCAGGCCCATTGAATATCATTGAAGTCGGACCAAAGTAGTATCCTGTTCATGAAAGTAGGATGGATGTAGGACCAATGTAGGATAAATGTAGGACCGATGTAGCAGAGCAAAGTAGGATGAAAGTAGTGTAGTAGTGTGAACCCAGCCCAAAACAGGAATGTTTTTTCAGGTGGAGTGTCTGATTTTTTTTGTTTCCCTACCAATTTTTTCTGACTGTTTTCCACTAGTTTTGCATTTGGCTAGGGTCAGTGTCACTACTGGTACCACAAGGCAATACTTGGACCCTATAAAGGTTGCATAGGCAGTCCAACTCCTCCAGGATGGCACATCAATACGTGTCATTGCCAGAAGGTTTGCCGTGTCTCCTAGCCAGGGCCGGCCCTATGATGGGACCGGGTGGTACCATATTACCAAGCGGCACTTTAGGGGGGTGGCAAATGGAGCTTCTTCGGCCGTTCTGCTGTCTAAGGAGCCCAGTGCCGCTGCCTGTGATGACACGTGAAGCCGGGGGGGAGCAGTCAGGCGCGGCTGCCTGCGAGGAGCCTGGCGCCGCTGCTGTTAGTGATGGCGGGCGGCCAGAACACCTGGGGGGGAGGGCAGTCAGCAAGTGAGGCGTTGCTGCCTGTGAGGAGCCCTGCGCCGCTGCCGTTGGTGGTGGCAGGCAGACAGAACACTCGCAGCCTGGTGGGGGGGGGGGGGTGTTGGGAGCAGTCAGTGAGCTGGCAGGGGAGCAGAGAGATGTCATTTCTCACTGCCTGCCCTGCATCACCACAGTTCCGCCCTCAATTACATCATCTCTCTGCTGCCTGCATTCACACTGAAACACAGTAAGTGACAATATGCAACATGTGGCAGGTGACGTTGTAACAATCCGCAACGTGTTGCAAGTGACAATCCGCAACGTGTGGCATTTCATGGTCGTGACAATCTGCAACGTGTGGCAAGTGACAATCTGCAACGTGTGGCAAGTGACAATCTGCAACGTGTGGCAAGTGACAATCTGCAACGTGTGGCAAGTGACAATCTGCAACGTGTGGCAAGTGACAATCTGCAACGTGTGGCAAGTGACAATCTGCAACGTGTGGCAAGTGACAATCTGCAACGTGTGGCAAGTGACAATCTGCAACGTGTGGCATTTCATGGTCGTGACAATCTGCAACGTGTGGCAAGTGACAATCTGCAACGTGTGGCAAGTGACAATCTGCAACGTGTGGCAAGTGACAATCTGCAACGTGTGGCAAGTGACAATCTGCAACGTGTGGCAAGTGACAATCTGCACCGTGTGGCAAGTGACAATCTGCACCGTGTGGCAAGTGACAATCTGCACCGTGTGGCAAGTGACAATCTGCACCGTGTGGCAAGTGACAATCTGCACCGTGTGGCAAGTGACAATCTGCACCGTGTGGCAAGTGACAATCTGCACCGTGTGGCAAGTGACAATCTGCACCGTGTGGCAAGTGACAATCTGCACCGTGTGGCAAGTGACAATCTGCACCGTGTGGCAAGTGACAATCTGCACCGTGTGGCAAGTGACAATCTGCACCGTGTGGCAAGTGACAATCTGCACCGTGTGGCAAGTGACAATCTGCACCGTGTGGCAAGTGACAATCTGCACCGTGTGGCAAGTGACAATCTGCACCGTGTGGCAAGTGACAATCTGCACCGTGTGGCAAGTGACAATCTGCACCGTGTGGCAAGTGACAATCTGCAACGTGTGGCAAGTGACAATCTGCAACGTGTGACAATCCGCAACGTGTGGCATGTAACGTCGTGACAAGTGACAATCCGCAACGTGTGACAATCCGCAACGTGTGGCAAGTGACAACCCGCAACGTGTGGCAAGTGACAACACGCATCTGGTGGTGAAATCCAAAGCAAAACTGTAAGTAAAAACACACATCACAAGTTGTATGAGACATGAGAGCCTGAGAGGGACTTGCCTTGCCCAGTCCTGATTAACCACTTAAGGACCTGAAGGATTTGCCCACTTAAATGGGTTGCATGGCTTTCTTTTTTTTTTTCTTTTTTTTAAATAACAAACATGTTATACATCCACTCTGCAGTTCGTTTTGCACAGAGTGGCCTCGATCCTGCTGTTCTCGGGTCCCTCGACGGCTGTCTCGGCTCCTCCCCGCATCAGCTAGCCCCCTTCTGGGAAGCTCTCTCCCAAGGGGGTTAGTTTGCGGGTGCGCTCCTTGTCATACACACTGCGTCCATAGACAGTGTTTATGACTCGGTCCCACCCCCCTCCACGGGCCGCGTCATTGGATGTGATTGACCGCAGCGAGAGCCAATGGCTGCACTGCTATCAATCTAGCCAATCCACGGCCAGACTCTGTGGAGAAGAGGACGCCAGGGGAAGCGCACAGCAGGTGAACAGGCTCAGGTAAGTAAAACAAGGGGGCTGGGGGGGCCGTCATTGCCAGGTGTTCTTTCACCTTAATGCATAGGATGCATCAAGGTGAAAAAACACAAACCATTACAACCCCCTTAATGACCGGGCCATTTTTTGCAATACGGCACTGTGTTGCGTTAACTGACAATTGCGCGGTCGTGTGACACTCTACCCAAATAAAAGTGATGTAATCTTCTTCCCACATATAGAGCTTTCTTTTGGTGATATTTGCTCACCTCTGTGGTTTTTATTTTTTATGCTATAAACAACAAAAGAGCGACAATTTAAAAAAAATATATATATTTTTTACTTTTTGCTATAATAAATATCCCAAACATTTATGAAAAAAAAATGTCTTCATCAGCTTAGGCCAATATGTATTCCTCTACATATTTTTGGTACCAAAAAAAACCCCACAATTTGCGTACATGGATTTGTTTGCGCAAAAGACATCACGGCCGCCCGCCCGCCATGCACAGGTCCCTTTATACTCCTATATACATGTATAGAGCCCTGACAGGTCCTCTTTAATTCGTATATGCACGTATAGAGCCATGACAGGTCCTCTTTATATATGTATAGAGCCATGAGAAAGTACTCTTTATACTCCTATATACATGTATTAGAGCCATGACAGGTCCTCTTTATATTCCTTTACATGTATAGAGCCATTATAGGTCCTCTATATACATGTATAGAGCCATGAGAGGTCCTCTTTTTACTCCTATGTACATGTATAAAGCCATGACAGGTCCTCTTTATACTCCTTTTATACATGTAGCGAACCATGACAGGTTCTCTTTTTACTCCTATACATGTATAGAGCCATGACAGGTCCTCTTTATACTCCTTTATACATATGTATAAAGAGAACCTGTCATGGCTCTATACATGTATAAAGGGGACCTGTTATCATGGCTCTATACATGTATAAAGAGGACTTGTCCTGGCTCTACATGTATACAGGAGTATAAAGTGGACCCATCATGGTTCTATACATGTATAGAACCATGACAGGTCTTCTTTTTACTTTTATACATGTATACCATGACGGGTCCCCTTTAGTCATCATAATATAAAGTAATGAATGTGGGGGCCTTTTGGTGGGCGTGATTTTTTTTTGGGGGGGCAGTGAATCTTTTAGACATGCTGTGTTTAAATTATAGGGGCCCAAAAAAACTGATTGTAGGACTCAATGTGATGGTCCAGTCTATATAGGCTCTAGAATAGAGTAATTTGCATAGTTGTGAATATGCTAGGTTCTGCATGTGATTTCACAATACAAAATAAAACATTTATTAGAATTTCTAAAGTTCTCATTTAGCAGTTAATATCAGAAGAACTCAAGACAAACCTCTAACTACACAGATGAAAAATGCATCAAAAATACTAAAAAAAAAAACACTGAATGACGCATGATTATGCAGCAACACTACTGAACCTAGGCTGAGTTTTGCGATCTATTTGGGATTGTAGACCAATTATTTTGGTGCCACCTCTGGTGAGAGACTCAGATGTGTAGTACACCATATGTGGCCTTTATATCACACAGACAGGAGGATGACACGGCTTTCTTTGTGAAAACCTCAGAACAAAATTTGACATTATCATGCCTCCAGCCTATTGATTAGACAGTAAAGGAGCAATCGCAGACTGATGGAAGTCATCCATCTGTTCTCTCTTCTTGTGAGCATGTTACTTTTCAGCAAATTGGCAAGCACCATACCCTTTCCACTTCTGTTGCTGCCCTTTCCACTCTCAGTATGTGTGGTGCTGTACTGGGGAATAAAAAGGGGGAAATCAAGTCAAATTTCTATTACTTGCACTAACCCCCCCCCCCCCCCCCCCGGATTGCCACACTGATTAGAAGCTTCCAAAGTTCAATATAATGTATAAAGACAAGTGTACCGTCATTGTATGGGAATTCTACCAATGAACCTCTCTTATTTGCTAGTTTTTTGGTCTGTTTTGTAAATCACTTGGAGCATTTTATTCTATCTGTTAAGCGCAAAAAAAAAAAAATCACAAAACTTGATCATATTAGAAATTCTGAGCTGTTCTGTGTCCTCTGCATACTTCATGTGTTGTCTTTACAGAGCTCTCTTAGTTCTCATTTTGAACTAAGGCTCTAAACAGGTTCACAACACTCAGTCCATAAAAACAAAAATTTGTGTGTTGTCAGTCTGCGACAGGATTTTGGGGCTGCGTGCCATTCTAGCAGATGAACTGTTATTTTTCTATAATAATAAACAAATGGTGAAAAAAAGGAAAATATATGCGCCCTTCAACCTTCTTACACCCCACTGCGCCAATCAATGTGAAAGCCCCGCCCCCCCCCCCAAAAGCAGCTACTAAAATGAAAATAGTGTGTAATATCTATTCTGAATGAACATAATAGTAGCGCAATGTTAAAAAAAAATCCTAAATAAATGTGTAAATCTGTGAAGAAATATACACATGCTAAATCATAATAGGCATATATGAGAAGTGAAAAATAAAATAATAAAAAATATATACATAACTGAATGTTCAGAGAAAAAAACGTTCATTCGGCGATAGAGAAGATTAATCAATATAAACAAGCCAAGTCCATAAGTGATAAAATTCCAAGTGATTAAACGTATAGCTGGATTCAAATAGACCGCTGCATCTTTGCGGCGGCGTAGCATATCGTATCTTCACTACGCCGCCGTAGGTTAGCTAGGCAAGTACTGTATTCACAAAGTACTTGCCTGCTAAGTTACGGCGGCGTATCGTAAATGTGGCCGGTGTAAGCGCGCCTAATTCAAATTATGCTGAGGGGGTGTGTTTTATGTTAATGGAGGGTGACCTGACGTGATTGACGTTTTTTACGAACGGCGCATGCGCCGTCCGTGTACATATCCCAGTGTGCATTGCAGCAAAGTACGCCGCAAGGACGTATTGGTTTAGACGTGGACGTAAATTACGTCCAGCCCTATTCACGGACGACTTGCGCGAACAACGTAAAATTTTCAAATTTCGATGCGGGAACGACGGCCATACTTAACATTACTACTCCAGCTATTTGATGGAATAACTTTACTCCTGAAAATGCCTTACGTAAACGGCGTATCTTTACTGCGACGGGCGCGCGTACGTTCGTGAATAGGCGTATCTAGTGATTTACATATTCTACGCCGAGCGCAATGGAAGCGCCGCCTAGCGGCCAGCCTAAATATTGCACCCTAAGATAGGTTTAAGTGTATCTCTGTTTTAGGATGCACTTAAACTTAGGACAGCGCAGATTCCGAGTTAGGCAGGCGTATTTACTGATACGCCGGCCTAACTTTATGTGAATCTAGCTATTAGTGTCCAAAAAAATCTTCTTAAGAAATCTTGCTTGAAACCTTCCACCACACCATAGTGCTCAGTGACTCCACAACCTAAGGAATTGCGCTTACCAGTAAGACATGCCTTGCATTCGCATGCTTGGCAATACAGTTGAATACGTCTCCAAACGAAATGATCAATTCCACCAGTGTTCCAGTATATCAAAAGTTGCTCCACATGTAAAAATAAAATGGCTCCAATAGTGAAGTTTATCAAAACTAATTTATTAAAAGCAGCACAAGAAACCTTCACACAATGCACTCACATTTAGCAAAACAAATGGAGGCACTTCAACAATAAACTCGGCAGTGGGCTCCAAACCAACTTGTTGTATTATGGTCTCTGCGGACCTAAGGTAAATCATAAGTCTCACCACCTGCTCAATTCGTTCCCCTCTTCACTTCAAAGCACCGCACTGCACTCGGTGGTCGGTATTCCGAACGTTTTCCTGGAACACGAGAAGGACCTGTTCACATCACATGCAGTGATGGTATAGTTCACACCAGCGCTGTGCATTCCTGTGCATTTAAGTTCCAGAAAAAAAAAAGTACAGTAGCAAAAAAAGTAAAGTAGCGCTATACAAGTTCTCACTCAACATGCTGCTTTTTTTCTGCACAGAACTGCACTGGAATGCGGTAAAACGCATAAAAAAAAAGCACATGCAGAAACACATTTGGAACGGATCTGGAGGATGTTTTTGTGGAGTAAACTGTCACTTAAACCCGTAGAATGTGCATGTATTGTAGAGATGTATTGCATATGTTTTTTTTTTTTCCCTTGACGTATGGTTGATATAGAACTGAATTGAATTATTGTGTGTCTTTTTTATATCCGTCTGGAATTCTGCTTTCGTAATTATTGACGTAGGGCCTGCCCGCTCTGCTATTGTTTGAACTAAATATTATCTTTTCTTTTTAGGATGTAAAAGCTATAGTAACACACTCCATACACAGTGCAATTCATTCAATTGGGGGCATCCAGGTTCTCTTTCCACTATTTGCACAGCTGGACAATCGGCAGCTGACTGACAGCCAGGTGGAAACCACAGTTTGGTAGGTATTCTTATAGGCAAGCATAAGTAATCATTCCTTAATGTATAGTATGATCATGTTCCAAGAGCTAAAACAGTAGCATAGCAGGCAAATATGTGAAAACAGTAAAGTGAAAAAATAATGTTGTACATGTTTTTGCTAAAGTTTGTGTCTCTAGTCCATGGACTGTAAGGTTCTTGATGGTATTGCATTCTAAGTGCAGTGAATTCAAATATGTCTGCAGTGTAAGAATATCATTCTTTGTGAACCATTACATCCAAGGAAAGAGCAGTAGACTGAGCAATGTTTTTAGTTAAAGTGGTTGTAAACCATCACATATACCCATTGAAGTGACCAGCTTCACGTGATACACAGATATGAAACCCATCCTCCTACATACGTTGTACCTGTTTATGTGACATTGTCTCTTCTCTACATTCTTTCAAAGTCCACAATTTATAAAGCTTGTCTGAGCTGTCAGAAGAGGGGGGCGGAGAGCTAAATTTACACTTTGAAGAGCTCTGTGAGGAGAGCTCTATGAGCTGATTGGAGGGAAGGGACACTCCTCCTTTTACACAGCACACAGGAACAGAGCCGAGGCTGTCAATCAGCTGGAAATTTCTCCCCGTCACTATTTTTCTCTGTGTCAGGAAAAGATGTCAGAAAATATTCATGCTGATAGCAGAGGAATGAAGCGGCAGACAGAAATTACACTTAGTGCTCTTAATTGTAACATATTTTATGTCTGAGGTTTACAACGACTTTATTGCAATCATGTGTGCTAAACCTCATCTAGCAAATGTTTTTCCCTGCTTCTCAGAAACATGTCTCTTTTAGGTCAGTTTGTCACAACACAGCGGCAAGTACCCATGTCTCAAATGCTCGAATAACTGTATAATGATTCCAAAGAATTGAGGAGCACATACTGTATATCTCAGAAACAATTATAAATATACATGCACACTGATGGGTCTTACATATTGCATCACATGTGTAATTATTTACACTGATTAGTAACTATCTCTTCAATTGAGGAACTGCCTCTGCTTTATCAAGTACATGGAGCCCTTCTATGCATTAATGTTGTGTTAAATCACAGTAAATATTTGGTAAAGTTTGTACCCCAGCACTGTAGTTTAGAACTTTTAATGCTGCTGCTTCATGCTCTCTATGCTGCTTCCTTGAACTTCTGGTCCTCAGAAAAGTATTATCAGTGGACAGTGCAGTCTCCTGATAGTCTATTAGCTTGGTGGGGAAGGGGGGGGGTGCGGGCTGAGCAGTGGTGTGCCGAGCAGTGGCGTTTCTTGCCATCCTGGTGTTTCTATTGATGAACACAGTGTAGGAAGACAACTCGAGTCCCTACATGCAGGGATGATTCCATATGACACTGAAAGAGAAAGGGACTCACCCTGGGGTAGTAATCATAGCACCAGATTAAACTGGAACATAGGCAAGGATTAAAGGATAATTAAGCGGCATACTTAGTAAGTGATTAAATCAGATGCTGTAAGTGCTTAAAAACTGAGGGTTTAATAAGGCTTTAAGTGCTCAATATGGAGCCCCATATGTAACCATTACATTTTAAAGTTCTATGCCAGTCCTCTATAACCAAAAATTATTTTAAACAGAGATCCAAATAACCACATTAACTTTAAAAGAGATCTAAACCTAAGAACAAAAATGTTATATTTTACAGCTTTCCAGGCCTGAGATGTGGTGGCTGCCTTAATTTTAATTTTCAAAGCTAAGCATGTTTTCAGCCAGTACAGAATAAAAAATAATGTTGCCAGAAATGCAATGTTCTTTACGCTTAGAGCCGGTTCACACAGGGGCAAAATATTAAAAGCCAGCAGCTACAAATACTGCAGCTGCTGACTTTTAATATTAGGACACTTACCTGTCCTGGAGTCCAGCGCTGATCGCAGCAGAGCATGAGCGATCGCTCGTCTCTCAGCTGCTCCCCCCGCCATCCACGCTGAGGGAACCAGGAAGTGAAGCGCTGCGGCTTCACTGTCCGGTTCCCTACGGCGCATGCGCGAGTCGCGCTGCGCCCGCCGATTGGCTCACACGCTGTGTGCTGGGAGCCGAGTGTTCCCAGCACACAACGGGCGACAGACGGGAAGTCAGAAAAACCCGTCTTTTGCCCGTAGCGTGTGGCCGGAAGTGGGTGCAAATACCTGTCTTTAGACAGGTATCTGCACCCCCCTCCCCCCTGAAAGGTGTCAAATGTGACACCGGAGGGGGGGAGGGTTCCGATCAGCGGGACTCCACTTTAGGGTGGAGAACCGCTTTAAAGTCGCCTCCAGGACAGGAGGTTTTCTTCCTGTAAAGTTGCTTCAGTTAAAACAGTGATCAGACTTCTGAGCAACTTCCATTGAAATCAATGGGTACAAGTTGCCTAGAAGTCGGATTGAATTAGTACAGGAACCTTTTCTGAAGTCGGAGCAACTGCAGTAGTGTGTATTAAGATGGTACCATTCACTTCTATTGATTTTCTCAACTACACGACTTGGGGCAACTTCAAGTCGGATCCCAGGTTGCCCCTGTGTGAACCGGCTCTTAGCGTGATATGAACTGAAAGTAAAAACAATGTCATCTTCCTACTATAAGCTACTAATCCCCCCCCCCCCCCCCCACACACACACCTTTATGCAGTGGAAATGAATGAAAAAAACACATGTTTGAAGTCCAGCTTGGATGACAATCATGGATGGAATAGAGGAGTGAACCCAGGTACCCAGGGACAAGTGTGTTATTGGCAGGATCACCAGTTGAACATAAAGGGATAAAAACTTAAAAACACACTATCCGCCCTATCCAAACAGAGAACACTTTGCATTAAAGTAGAACTATAGGCAAATGTGTACTTATTTTTTCATTTGAGTAAGGGATGGTAATAACTCCTGTCAGATTTCTTTCCCCATCTGTGTCAGAAAAGAAGTGAGAGGAAATCCCTGCAAGTTAAGTGAATTCCTTGGGGACCCCATGTCCCCATTGGAAGATTTCCCCCTCTTTCTTTTCTGGGGGCAACCCAATATTTGGGCTTTTCTTTACATTCACTTCCAATGATAACAGTAAACAGGACAAATAGAGTGAATGTCCTTAACGGAGGCACAGCCAGCAATTAAAACTGTAAAGTGTTCTAATCCCTCTCCACGCTATCCAAACTAAAGTTATACTTTAAGAAAACCATGTGTGTTCACATTGGAGCAAGCTCGACACTGAGCATGGGACCTGGAAGGCAGTGGATATCACGTTATCAGCGTTGTCTACTTCAGTGTTTTCCAGCCTCCTGGGGCATCAGCTAGTATATGCATATTTATTATTATTATTATTTAGGTACTTGTATAGCGCCGTCAATTTACGCAGCGCTTTACATATACAATGTACATTCACATCAGTCCCTACCCTCAAGGAGCTTACAACTTACAATAAAGTCCCTAACTCATTCATATACTAGGGCCAATTTAGGCAGAAGCCAATTAACCTACCAGCATAGTAGTTACATTAGCATACCTTCCAACTGTCCCTGATTTTGAGGGGCTATCCCCGATTTCAAACAAAGCCCCACTGTCCATCTTTCCTCCTCATTTGTCCCTCATTTTGGTCTTCGCTATATAGTTGTATATAAAATTAGCTTTTTATCTTTCAGAAAGTGTTTCCCAGTGCTAAACTTTTCATCCAATTTCTAACTTTCTAAATTTGTAAATTTCAAAAGCCAGATTTAAGGAATATTAGTGGTCAAATAAGCACTTGTGGCTTTAACAATTTTTTTTTTCAATAATTCACCTTTTAAGGGGGCGTGATAGGGCGGAGTGTCCTGTGCCTACATACTTTTGCTAATAGGTGTCCCTCGTTCCCATCTCAAAATGTTGGGAGGTATTGATTAGTCCGGCTTGGCATAGTGGTGCTTGGAAATCATCTTTTAAGCTGGTAGACTAGGGAGGTTGTGTCAATCTAGGTATTAATGACAAACGCTGTGGGCTGGACCTTTAAATGGTGCTAGAACTGTGCTGACAAGTTGATGTGCCGATGCATGCAATGCTTTCATGTACAGTTGTTTTCTAATTGAGGAGTGTTTCTTAGAGGGTGACAATGCAGAATGAATATATAGAGGGCATGCTTCAGTGATGTCTAACTAAATAGCAGTGATATTGAATACAATCATTAAAGAAGAGTTTAAGCCATAACACAGGTTTAAATTGTTTTTGACTATAGACACACATACAGGTAAATTGAGTCAATTTTAAATCTTATCTCAATTGCATTGTGTTGTGGATAGTAAAATCATTTTTTTACCATTATTAAGCATTCCCTTCACATTTTATGTTGAAAATGGATGCAAGAAATTTCTCTTGTAGAATTATCTAGAAAAGCAGATTGAATACCATTTCTAAGCTAAGCACTTCCATCAGAATACAAGGATTTATGAATATAAAAGAGCCAATCACTTTTTGGAGAAGCAGGGGTTTTTTTTTTGTAGTTCAGACACTTTTAAAAATAAAGTACATTTTGAACCAAAATGGCTTCTGTCCTTGTGCTTGCTTTAAAGCCCCTTACTGTGCTGCGGAGCTGTTTTGCTTGTAGATTTAATGGGAATATTTTCAAGGCTGTCTTTAATATAATACATGAAATATCTAAGTTCCAGTATAACAAGTCTGTCCCAGGGCTCAAGGCGATGGCTTTTGAAACATTTTATATAAACTTTCTGTTCATTGCTTTTCTCCCAAAGGAAGCTGCTTCATTCACTTGCAGGCTGAATAATCTTCTTAGCAGCGAGGGAACCACAGTTACAGCAATGCGACAGATTATTGGGGGGGTATCATGCCGAATTTTAGTAGTTGCAAATGTCTTCTTTAAAGTGCTTAGTTAATACAGAAATGTAATCCATTTTGAAATTGCATACTTAGAAAGATATTGAAGAACAGAATGACCCTAAATTAATTTTCAATTATTTTTTAGAGACTAAAAGATAATATAATACCTTTTAGCAAAATGGTCTATGTCCAGATTACAGGCTGGAGATGGACAGTTTTGCTGACAAAGCCTATGCTAATGGGTATAACAAGGAAGCACAGGGTGAGCTGCATAACAGGGGACAGGTTTTTCTTTCTGGTTGTCTTATACACTTGTGTATTAAAACCAAACTGTAGTTGTCCTGGGAGCCCCTGACGGGCCGGATTCCACAGCTTTTCTCAAATTTTACCATGAATGAACCCCTGAAATAAAACCCCTTTTTGATAATTACTAAATGTATAGTTCATGGTACATTAATGTGAACAGTAATTTGTGATTTTAAAATATTTAATGTTGTGTATTAAGCATATTTGACACCCAGGGCTACTTAAATGTTGTTGAAAATGTGAAATTAATAAAATAACAATGGGCAGTAAATGTAGTGTTGGCTTACATTGGCAATAATTAAGATGAAATATACATACAGTGGGGCAAAAAAGTATTTAGTCAGCCACCAATTGTGCAAGTTCTCCCACTTAAAAAGATGAGAGGCCTGTAATTGTCATCATAGGTATACCTCAACTATGAGAGACAAAATGTGGACACAAATCCAGACAATCACATTGTCTGTTTTGGAAATAATTTATTTGCAAATTATGGTGGGAAATAAGTATTTGGTCACCTACAAACAAGCAAGATTTCTGGCTCTCACAGACCTGTATCTTTTTCTTTAAGAGGCTCCTCTGTCCTCCACTCATTACCTGTATTAATGGCACCTGTTTGAACTTGTTATCAGCATAAAAGCCACCTGTCCACAACCTCAAACAGTCACACTCCAAACTCCACTATGGTAAAGACCAAAGAACTGTCGGACACCAGAAACAAAATTGTAGACCTGCACCAGGCTGGAAAGACTGAATCTGGGTGTGAAGAAATCAACTGTGGGAGCAATAATTAGAAAATGGAAGACATACAAGACCACTGATCTCCCTCGATCTGGGGCTTCACGCAAGATCTCACCCTGTGGGGTCAAAATGATCACAAGAACGTATAGCAAAAATCCCAGAACCACACGGGGGACCTAGTGAATGACCTGCAGAGAGCTGGGACCAAGGTAACAAAGGCTACCATCAGTAACGCACTACGCCGCCAGGGACTCAGAGAATGTAGAAAAACAACTCGCCGTGTTTGGAGGAGAGAGAATGCCGAGTTTCAACCAAAGAACACCTTACCTACTGTGAAGCATGGGGGTGGCAACATCATGCCTTGGGGCTGTTTCTTTGCAAAGATAACAGGACAACTGATCCGTGTACATTAAAGAATGAATGGGACCACGTATCGTGAGATTTTGAGTGCAAACCTCCTCCTATCAGCAAGGGCATTGGAGTTGAAACGTGGCTGGGTCTTTCAGCATGACAATGATCCCAAACACACCGCCCGGGCAACAAAGGAGTGGCTTCGTAAGAAGCATTTCAAGGTCCTGGAGTGGCTTAGCCAGTCTCCAGATCTCAACCCCATAGAAAACCTTTGGAGGTAGTTGAAAGTCTGTGTTGCCCAGCGACAGCCCCAAAACATCACTGCTCTAGAGGAGATCTGCATGGAGGAATGGGCCAACATACCAGCAACAGTGTGTGACAACCCTGTGAAGACTTACAGAAAACGTTTGACCTCTGTCATGGCCAACAAAGTATATATAACAAAGTATTGAGATGAACTTTTTATATTGACCAAATACTTATTTTCCACCATAATTTGCAAATAAATTCTTTCCAAATCCGACAATGTGATTGTCTGGATTTGTTTCCACATTTTGTCTCTCATAGTTGAGGTATACCTATGATGACAATTACAGGCCTCTCTCAAATTTTTAAGTGGGAGAACTTGCACAATTGGTGGCTGACTAAATACTTTTTTGCCCCACTGTATTTTCCTTTTCGTTCTTGCATTTTTTTAATTTGAAAAAACTCTACATTAAAAAAAACACCAAATGCAGGTCACAATGACAATCTGGCCACATGGTCAAAAGCAAAATAAGGAGCTTCGTGGATCAGATTTTGAACAGCCTGTGTACAGCATCATCTAATAAATAGCTTTTTCTTAACACTGTTTATTCTATTGTTTTCTGCTTCGCCTGCACAATGACATATATTCTGTACACAATTCAATTATCATTGGTCAGTAGAGAAAAGCTTGCTTACTGCGTTAGGCCCCTTTCACACAGGTAGACCATTCAGGTCCGCTTAAAAAACTGACAGGCGCACCTGAACGGACGCTCCATGCACATCTGTGGAGCTACGGATGTCAGCGGTGACATATCGACTGACCTCCAATCTGCCAATGTGTGACGGAGGAAAACCCTATTTTCCATCCATCTGGCGGATCGGATGAAGGCGGACTCTGTGGTCCGTCTTCATCCAAACCCCCATAGGGGAGAGCGGCGCTCTGACAGGTCGGTCCATGCACAGTGTGCAGAGATAGACCTGTCATCTGCCTGCTCAGCAGGGATCGACAAAGCGATCCCCGCTGAGCAAAGTGAAGCCCGTACACGGACACGTCCGTGTAAAAGGGCCCTAAGTCAATGGAAAAGTGCCCGCTTACATTGGTGGTAAGTTGAGCGACGCTTTACATTAGTGGTCAGTGTAATTATAACTTTCATTGATGGTTAGTGGCGAAAGGCCTTCTTCGATATGTGGTCAGTTTGAAGAAAAAGCCCCTTGTATTGGTGATCATAGAGTCCAGGAGGAAAGGACCCACTTACATAGTCGGTCATTGGAAAGAATGCTGCTTACATTGTTGGCCAGACACACAGCTAAAATAATCATTGTTGTCAGTGGTTCCTCATCTGCGAGGAAGAAATTGATTATGGAACCTTAAGCCAGCCATAGATGATTCAAATCTTGGCCAGTTCAGCAGGGACTGGCTGAGATTGAAACCATGTATGGGCAGGCTGAATGTACTCAAGTTGATGAATTGATCAAATTGGGTACAACCAGCCTGTCCGCATTTTATATGTGATTATTGCTAGTGGATATTATAGCCACTAGCAGTAATTGCGGTGTTCTCCTGGTGGAGACGACTTCCCCTGCTGGGAGAACACAATGGCTCCACGAGAGGGATTCCCTCATCAACACTGTTGGGGAAATAGAGCATTTTAGTTGAGAGGGGCTGCTCTCCTGTCTATTTTAAGGTGTGCTGCTTAAAGAGCTGTTTTGCTCAGTGGGCTGTTGAAATGTTAAAAGGGTACTTCATGGCAGTACACTGTTACAGCTAAAATGATTACTTTATAAATTACTCCCAAGAAATGTATTCAATGTGTGCAATATGATGGACATTTACAGCATTTGTAAAGTTTCATTCATATTTGACCCATTTTAAATAATCATAGAGTAACAATGGAATGGGGCTTTTGCACATGGTATATAATAGGAATATATAGAATGTTTTTTTTTTTTTTTTTTTGGCCCACAGACATGCATTACAAAAAAACTCTGTACACAGCTATGCATGTCTAAACTCCGACGCTTGCGTTTGCATGTGTATGGGCATGTTTTTCAAAACATAACATTTTAGGTTTTGAAACGTTTACACATGCAAGTGTCAGCACTTGCGCGCACAATAGCCGCTGATGGCTTTTTTGGAATGCATGTCTATAGGCAAAAATATGCTGCAACTGTGGTTCTCAGGGAGCCACAACAAGCATATTTTTATTTTATCCAGTGTATGCCTACTGCACGCCTGTGTGCAAGAGGCCTTGTGCTCGTCTGCACAGTATTTCACATGTCTACGGCTATCACATGGCAGCAAGAAAAATGTAAATATTTGATTTATGTACAGAATGTATGTCACTCTGTCCAGGCGAGGCAGAAAATTATAGAATAAACACTGTAAAAAAACAAAAAAAAAACGTATTCGATGATTCTGTACACAAGCTGTTCAAAATCTGATCCATGAAGCTCCTTATTGTGCTTTTGACCATGTGGCCAGACTGTCACTGTGATTTGCATTTGGTGTTTTATTTTTATTTTTATGTAGAGTTTTTTCAAATTAAAACGTTGAAAAAATGCAAGAACAAAAAGTAAAATATGTATATCTCATTGTAATTATTGTGGACAAGCTCAGATAAGATAACTTGTCTCCATTTTTTTTTTACCAGCTTTGCTGCATAAAGTCAGTTTTAACAAAGTTCAGCCCTATTTGATCTCAAAAGCTTTGAATCACGTACCATAGCAAGCGAGTTGTACCCTTGCCAAATATAGCAATAATTACTACATTGGTGTTATTGATTGTTAATTCATTGCTTTGTTATTGTTCTAGTGCCACCTTGCTGGCCTTCTTGGTGGAGCTGTTGAAGAGTTCTGTGGCTATGCAGGAACAGATGCTGGGAGGAAAAGGGTTTCTAGTCATTGGCTACCTCTTGGAAAAGGTAAGCTGAATAATTACAATGCACAAGAAAAAAATCCTCTTTCACATTAAAACTGGATTGTATGGCTTTGAGATTAACAAAGAGCTTTTAGCATCTTTAATAATCACTATGAAAATTTCATGCGTGTGTGGTCCCCATAGACCAGTGCATTTGCTGCATTGGACACTACCTCACTCGCCCTTATTATGAACACAGTTATTAGAACTTTGACTCTCTGCCTGTTAAAAAAAAAAAGAATTATGCCGCGTACACACGACCGTTTTTCATGACGTGAAAAATTACCTTTTTTTTAAATGGTCATTAAAAACGAGCGTGTGTAGGCTCCAGAGCATTTTTCACGATGTGAAAAATGGCCATTAAAAATTTAGAACATGCTCTAAATTTTCAAGTCGTTTTTCACTTCATGAAAACCGGTCGTGTGTAGGCTTTAACGACGTGAAAAAAACGCGCAGGCTCAGAAGCAAGTTATGAGATGGGTTCTGGTAAAACTAGTGTTCGTAATGGAGATGGCACATTCATCACGCTGTAACAGACTGAAAAGCGTGAATCGTCTCTCACCAAACTTTTACTAACACAAAATCGGCAAAAGCAGCCCAAAGGGTGGCGCCATGCGAATGGTACTTCCCCTTTATAGTGCCGTCGTATGCACACCCAATACCTGAGTAATACATTACACAACTTGACCATACTGCTTACCATTTGTTGATGGTTGTAGGTAATATTTAGGCTACTGTAATGTAAATCATCATGGAATCATCTTTATTCACAATATAAACTAGAAAACCTACCATGTTTAAATTGAGAAAATATAACATTTTAAGAGGGGAAAAAAAGTAAATTTTGAAATTGATGGCAGTGACCTGTCTCAACGTTGGGACAGAGCCATGTTTAACATGATGTAACATCCCCTATTGTTTCAACAACACTATAAACATCTAAGAACTAAGGAGACCGGTTGCTGGAGATTTGGAAGAGGAATGTTTTCCCATTCTTGTCTGATATTGGATTACAACTCTTAAACAGTCCTGGGTCATTTTTGTCATATTTTCTGATTCGAGATGTGACAAATATTTTCAATTGTTGAAAGCTCTGGACTGCAGGCAGGTCAGTTAAGCACCCGGACTCTTCTACTATGAAGCAATGCTGTTGTCATGGATGCAATATGTAGTTTAGCATTATCTTGCTCAAATGTAAGGCCTTACCAGAAAAATATGTCTGGATGGGAGCATATGCTGCTAGATATATCTTTCAGCATTGATAGTGCCCTTCCAGATCTGAAATCTGCCCATTCCATACCCACTAATGCACCCCCCATACCATCAGAGATGCAGGCTTTTGAACTGAATGCTGATCACAAGCTTGAATGTCCCTCTCTTTTTTAGTCTGGAGGACCCATGGTTGCCAAAAAGAATGTCAGATTTTGACTCGTCTGAACACAGATCAGTTTTTTCACTTTTTCTAACTTTAAACATATGTTTTCTATTTTCTGTTGCACATAAAATGTGGGTTTATGAGATTTGCTAGCCTTTGCATTATTTTTTTTACATAGATTTTACACAACATCCCAACTTTTTTTTTTAAATTGGGATTGTACTAAATAGTTTTTTTTTTTTTTAAATTAGAGCTCACAAAACTATGCTACAGTTTCAAACATACTAGGCCCAGTTTGGAAGGTAGTCTATTAACTTGGCAGTATGTTTTTAAACTATGGTAAGGAATGAGCACACTCACAGGTAATCCACACAATTATAGGGAGAAAATGCTAACTTTATGTAGGTGGGTAGCTAGGTGGGATTTAAAGTGGATCTATAGCAGTATTTTAAATTGCAAATGGGAATGATTTTGATTGCAGAAGAGACCTACTGTGTCAATATTGGAGTGTAGTTTAATATAGTTCCACTTTAAACCTGGAATACATTTCACAGCAAGGGTATAATGGCAGTGTAAGTGTAATTGTGCTTAATCGTAAAGTTGGAGAAAGGCAGAATTGCAAACTGCTGACACCAGTAGATTTAAAGTCCAGATAATTAAATATATATATATATATATATATATATATATATATATATATATATATATATATATATATATATATATATATATATATATATATATATATATATATATATATATATATATATATATATATAATCTTTTTATTGAGATTTTAATAGCAATATGGTCATTACACAAAAAAGTGAAAGGATAATTTGCAGTAACCCAAGCAGATTTTCAGGCTTTAGTCTAGAAAAATATATTGTCAGTCCACAACAGGAAAGTATTACGTGGGTGGGTGCATTTCCTGCACATCCACTGATCCTGTAATTGCAGGATCTTTAAAGGGATAAAACTACTACATAAAAACCAAGAGCTGGGTAAAGTCTCGGCCCTTATCTGAAATGAGCTGTGCTGATGGTTGTTGCAAGAGCTACTACTGTGAATAAGAGTATAACTAATTAGGCGTCTATGGCAACACTCTTCCTTACCAAAAAGTCCATCTATCTCATTTTATGTAACTATCCATACTTGAAGAGCCAATGTCTTTCGGTTCTCCTGTTGCTTTTAAAGTGGAGTTCCACCCAAAAAAAACGACTATATACCATCACATGCATAACACTACCAACAAGTTCAATAGCCACCTAAAAAAATGTTTCAAGTGTAAATATCGTAGTATATCTTTTTTTAACTGAGACTTCCGCATTTTCCCTCCCACGGGAGTAGGTGTTCCTACTCCTTTCCCCGGTGCCGCAATGTCATCTGGGAGCTCGCTGCATTGTCTCCTGGGAGCATAGTGTCCTGCTTCCCAAGAGACAATGCGGAACGCCGTCCTGCGAAATCACTTGAGATTTTACATAAGAAGTGACGCATATTGTTGCGAATACCATCACAACGGGGTGTGAACTTTCAATGACGTTGCCCGTTGTAATGGCAACCAGGAAGTTTATGACGCTACTCGCTGTAAACACTGCGCATGCGCGAGAAAGAGCGGTGAATGCTGGGAGATGAGCATTCACCGTTTCCAGGAAATCATTGCTTGTGGGCGTCACAATGCCCACAAGCAAAATGGAAACTGCCTAGAACAGATTTTAAAAGTTCTTCTTTTACTTGAAAACGGACAGAGGATATTTGAAGATACCAAAGCAGTGAGTATTACTTTGTAATGTAAAAGCCCATTGAATGCACACAAAAAAAAAAAAAAACGATTGGCCGCGGAACCTCTGCTTTAAGAACTGAGAGCTGTGAATCTCTGAACATTCATGAGTATAAAGATAAAGCTGAACAGTACCCTGGAAAAGCTTCTTGACAAACTGTTTAACCAAGATCTTAACCAAACAATTTCTAATTTTACCCTATTTCCCTTTATTTGTGTTGGTTGACTTTACCAAGCCTTCAGAAATTAATTGATATAACTTCTGATTTTCTCAACACAAGAGGAAAATCTGTCAACTGCAAAAGGGCAAACAAGTTTTTATAAAGGCTTCCCGACACATGTTATTTAACGTGAAAGAAAATAAACACAAGGATGTGCTGTAGTTACATTGTGAAGTGTTGATTGTGTACCATCTTGTTGCAGTCCTCCAGGGTACACATAACAAGAGCGGTGCTGGAGCAGTTTCTATCATTTGCGAAATACCTGGATGGTCTATCTCACGGGGCACCTTTACTGAAGCAGCTTTGTGATCATATCCTCTTCAACCCTGCCATTTGGATACACACACCAGCAAAGGTATCATACAAGTTTAATTTCTGACATTTAGAATTTATTGGTAAATACGCTTCTCATTTGGAGTTTAAAGCACCCCACTGGCCCAGTTTATTTTTATCTTTTTTTTTTTTTTTTTAATTAAGGAGTTTTATGTTTACACAGTAGTAATATTTTTCTTAGAACTTCATTTCTGGCCTTTGTAATGAATTTAAAGGAGACATAAAAGCAAAGAATTTATTAGAATCCTCACAAAGACAAATGCTAGGAGGTGATAATACCATTTTAATTGACCCCGTGAGACGATAAGACATACCAAAATGATTCATATACGGTAGTTTTCTTTAACTTTGTATCTAGCTTATATTCCACTTTAGATTTTGTTCACTAATGTAATGGATGGATCCATGCTTATTAGAAAAGTTACTACTTGAGCCTTTGTAATACAATATGCATTGTGATGTAATATTGAGTGTCAGTGTAATCTCAGGAGAGGGTAAGGAATATACTAGGTAGACATAAGTAGCAGGTAGGTACTGCAGAACTGTCAAAAACAGCTTGCAAGAGTTTGCTCCTCCTCAATCGCTATAGGGCAAGCCCCTGTGTCATTCACACAATAGACTTGAAATTCTGCAGCTTCCTATTTTCTTCCAATGCTTCCCATATTTTTCATTTGTTTGGTTTTAAGGATTATAGGGTATACTGGTTCTTAAAGATAACATTGAAAAATGCATGCTGCTGAACTCGCACAATTTCAAACTCGCATTTCAGTGCAAGTTTGGGGGTGAATTGAAAGACATTTGTGCGGGGTAATGCACAGATGTCGATTGAAATCGCCCCTGGAGTCGCCAAAAATAGTGCAGGATCTACTTTTGGAAATCGGTGCAGCGCCGCACCAACTGGGACCAGGTCATTGTCGGCAATAGGTTGAAATTTGGCATGTCGAATCACGCAAATGTGAATGGGGTTAACACTATCCTCTCCCCAGACTGACAATGCTGCTGTGCAGAGGTGCCTGCTTTACTACATCCTCTTGTCTTAGAGCGTCTGCATTCTAGATGTGTGTTACTAGATAGATCACTGGGTGAAATAATGTAAAGATTAAAAATGGAAACTAATGCAACCACTCCATCTAAGAATTGGTAAACTGCAATACATTATATTTTTGTTTTTGGATTTTACACCACTCTAACAAGTTACTCATGTTACTTTTATTGCATAGCCCCTTGTAACCGATTTGCTTCTGTCCAATTTAGGTGCAGCTCTCACTGTACACCTATCTGTCAGCTGAGTTTATTGGCACTGCCACAATCTACACCACCATCCGAAGGGTGGGAACAGTATTACAGCTAATGCACACACTGAAGTACTACTACTGGGTTGTAAATCCTGCTGACAGTAGTGGCATAAACCCTAAAGGGCTTGGTGAGTAGCTTGTACTGTGCTGTGCAATGTTTTACAATATTAATTTGATTTTATTGTTGATTGGTCTTTGAATAATCCAAATGTGTTATCAGATAATGTTTTAGTCTCAAGTATACCAACTGGTGGGGACGGAAGGAAGGTGTGGTCAACCAATCAGATCGGTTTGCTCAAAATTTTTTGGATACAAAAGAAAGTGTTCTTTCCAGGTCACCATATCCATAATGTAGCATTTTCTTTTATTTTGCAGCATAGTTCATTACTAAGAAATGAAACAACGTACTTCATCATGTTCATGTATTTTTGGAATGCATTCTGTAAAAAAAAAGGATTTTGGATGACAATAGCAAAAGCTTCATTTTATTTTTTTGCTTCCTTTTTATGTCGGGTCAATTTCTTCTAAAAGACAGAAATGATCACCCATATGTACACCACCTTCTCCCTCCTTCAAAAAGAAACAAAGCAGCATAAACGGTTGGATGATCATTTAAAGAAATAATATAGGTGTATGCTCAGAGGTGCAGAATGCCAGGGTACATTTTGGGAGATGTAACCGTGGGTTATGAATTTTCCCACCTAACTGCAAGTTGTGCAAGAACAATGTAAACGTGTGGGAGGACATACAGTTTAGCATGAAGGATGACAAAAGCCGAACTTCTTGTAATCCTTATTGTAATACTTATTCAACTCCAATTCCAAAAAAGTTGTGATGCTGTGTAAAATCTACCTAAAAAAAGAATGCAATGTTTTGCAAATCTCATAAACACATATTTTAATTACAATAGAAAACCTATAAAAAATAAGATGCTTAATCTGCCAAAATGTACAAAATAAGCTAATTTTTTAATTGATGACAGCAGCACATCTCAAAAAAGTTGGGACAGGGCCATATTTACCACAGTGTAGTATCCGCTCTTCTTTTAATAACACTCTGTAAATGTCGAACTGAGGAAACCAGTTGCTGGAGTATTGGGAGAGAAATGTTGTTCCAATCTTGCCTGATATAGGAGTCTAAACTGCTCAACAGTCCTAAATTATCTTTGTTGTATTTTTACATTTCAAGATGCACCAAATATTTTCCATTGGTAAAAGGTCTGGACTGCAGGCAGGTCGGTTAAGCACCCAAACTTTACTATGAAGTCATGCTGTTATATATGCAGTATGTGGTCTAGCATTGTCCCTCTGAAATATGCAAGGCCTTCCCTGAAAAAGACAACCTCGGGATGGAAGCATGTGCTGCTCTCTAATCTGGTTATATCGTTCGGCATTGATGGTGCCTTTCCAAATGTGCAAGCTGCCCATTTTCATACGCTCTAATGCACCCCCACATCATCAGAGATGGAGACTTTTAAATTGAGCGCTGATAAGCTAGGAGGTCCCTCTCCTCTTTAGTCCAGAGGAAGCGGTGCCCATGGTTGCCAAAACAAATGTCAATTTGTCTGACCACAGATCAGTTTTTCACTTTGCGACAGACCATTTTCAATGAGCTTTGGCCTAGAGAAGACGGCAACATTTCTGGATCATGTTCAGATAAGGCTTTGCTTAAGAGCTTTACTTTTTTTTTTTTTGGATAGCACAGCAAACTGTGTTCACAGACAGTGATTTTTGAGAGTATTCCTGAGTCCATGCAGTGATATCATCACAGAATCATGCCTGATTTTAATGCAGTGACGTAAGGGCCCGTAGGTTACGGGCATCCAATATTAAGTTTCAGCCTTATCCCTTGTGCAGAGATTATTCCAGATTCTCTTATTCTTTTTTTGATAATATATGTACTGTAGATAATGATATATTTAAAGTCTTTGCAATTTTACATTGAGTAACATTATTCTGAAATTGTTTGATAATTTTTAGACACAGCTTTCCACAGATTGGTGAACCTCTGCCCATCTTTACTTCTGATACTTTGACTCTTTAGCATGTTCTTTTTATACCCAATCATGTTACTGACCTGTTTCAGTTAACCTAATGAGTTGTAAAAATGTTCTTCAAGCTCTTCTTTGTTGGCACCACTTACTTAGCCAGCTTTTTGTTTCCCTGCCCCAACTTTTTTGAGATGTGTTGCTGCCATCATTTTCAAACATACCTTATTTTTCTCTTCAAATGGTACATTTATGTACAAATATGGCTTTTGGGATTTGCAAATCATGGCATTCTGTTTCCATGTAGATTTTGCACAGCTTCACTAGTTCTTTTGGTATTGTGGAAGAAGGGATAGAGGGCTAGATTTTAAGAAGTATAAACTTATACCAACCAATACACATGGTTTTATAATGGAACCTTGTTTTGACTGTTCTGCTTTGTTGAAAAGTGGACTCCGGCTGCTTTGTGCTTTGAGAGAAAATTGTTGCAATTTTCATTATCTTATAAACGAAGCTGAAATGTATGAATATTTTGAAGACCTGCTATTTTAGTAGCAGTGCTGTCAATATGATTTGAATGCATATTAGATTATAATCCATTGTATTGCATTACTTGCCTTTCTTTTTCTGAGAACAGACTAGAATGTGTTTGCGAATACTCAGGGGGGATACTGGTTCACTCATAACGGCATTATAATGAAAGATATGTTATTTTTCCTCCTACAGATGCACAAAAAATGGCTTTAGTTTCAGAAAAGTACAATGTGAAGAGTTTTTCTAGTTTAGAGCGTGGGCTGTTTTATCTTTTTTTTTTAAAGCAGTTGTTGTCTTCAAATAGGCAGAACTTATGTAACATTTGAAGGTTTCTGTCAGTTTATCACAAGTTAGAGACTTATACTTTGTTGCCTGCAAATTATGGAAAGTGTGGGCTGCCTTAATGTCAGTTGAAGCCTTTTTTCAAACGACCTTTTCCAATGCCAAAGTGACCTTTTAAATTCACTACTTTTAGCATGGGATTACTAAGAATATTGTAGGTAGTATAGTGATGACCTTAGAAGCATGTCATGATATTGGTAAAACAAAAAAAAAAACTTGGAATTCATAAGTCACTGAATGTGTTCATTTTCCGACATCCCCACATAAATATTGTTTCTACACCAGGTATAGGATGGCTAATGATCTGCATGTTTTTGCTGGAAAGTCCCCATAATTTATAGGAAGACAGGTGGGCATAGGGCATTCCCCCACCCCCCCCCCCTTTTGCCTTCCCCAGGCCAGTACGAATAATATATGTTGAGATGGTGACTCTTGGTGGAGAGGGAGAGACTCTACTCCCACATTCTGAGGACCTCAATTAGAGCAGGGCATTAGGTTGGTGAAAGCTGCTGATCAGACCTGCAATCACGGTGCTTGGCGGGCAGAATCTTCCAGCAAATACTTTCCTTCCTCTGAGACTTTGTGACTGAATGCCAAGAGTTTGTGCTGGAAAATTGCAAAACCATGATATTTATTGTGCTTAGTTATTATTCCATATTGTTTTCACAGCAGAGAACTTTCAGCTCAGAAAGTTTCATCCCTTACAAACTCTTTATATGTATGTAAAAAGGTGTGTTAAAATAAACCATGGGCCAGATTCACATAGAACTGCCGCGGCGTAACGTATCGTAGATACGTTACACCGCCGCAAGTTTTCATCGCAAGTGCCTGATTCACAAAGCACTTGCGATGAAATCTACGCCAGCGGCCTCTGGCGCAAGGCGGGCCAATTCAAATGGGCGTGTGCCATTTAAATTGGGCGCGCTCCCGCGTCGGACCTACTGCGCATGCTCCGTTTCCTAACTCCCGCCGTGCTTTGCGCGCCGTGACGTAATTTTTTCGAACGGCGATGCACGTAGTGTACTTCCGTATTCCCGGACGTGTTACGCAAACGACGTTAAATTTTAAATTTCGACGCGGGAACGACGGCCATACTTTTGACACGGCATGTCAAATAACGACTAAAATTTCGACGGGAAACTTGACTACGGACGACATAGCGAACGCGAAAATCCGTCGGGGATCCGCCGTAACTGCTAATTTGCATACCCGACGCTGGTTTACGACGCGAACTCCACCCAGCGGCGGCCGCGGTATTGCATCCTAAGATCCGACAGTGTAAAACAATTACACCTGTCGGATCTTCTGGATATCCATGCATAACTGATTCTATGAATCAGTCGCATAGATAGAAACAGAGATACGACAGCGTATCAGGAGAAACGCCGTCGTATCTCTTTGGTGAATCTGGCCCCATGTTCTTTAAGACAACATCCACCTTTAACCACTTAAGGACCGCCTCCTGCACATTTACGTCTGCAGAATGGCATGGCTGGGCACATGCACGTATAGGTACATCCTGTGCTAGTACTCCGAAGCTCTGGGACCGCGGGACCCGATCGTCGCTGGAGTCTCGTGATCGGTCCCCGGAGCTGAAGAACGGGGAGAGCTGTGTGTAAACACAGCTTCCCCGTTCTTCACTGTGGCGGCTTCATCGATCGTGTGATCCCTTTTATAGGGCTACACAATCTATGACGTCACACCTACAGCCACATCCCCTACAGTTAGAAACACATATTAGGTCATACATAACCCCTTCAGCGCCCCCTTGTGGTTAACTCCCAAACAGTAATTGTCATTGTCACAGTAAACAATGCATTTTAAATGCATTTTTTGCTGTGAAAATGACAATGGTCCCAAAAATGTGTCAAAATTGTCCGAAGTGTCCGCCATAATGTCGCAGTCACGAAAAAAATCGCTGATCGCCGCCATTAGGAGTAACAAATAAATAAAAATAAAAATGGAGTAAAACTATCCCCTATTTTGTAAACACTGTAAATTTTGCGCGAACAAACCGATAAACGCTTATTGTGATTTTTTTTTTTTTTTTTAACCTGAAATAGGTAGAAGAATACGTATCGGCCTAAACTGAGGAAAAAATATGTTTTTCTTTATCGTTACATCACGGGACACAGAGCGGCATTCATTACTATATGGGTTATATGGAGTACCTTCAGGTGATGGACACTGGCAATCTCAAACAGGAAATGCCCCTCCCTATATAACCCCCTCCCATAGGAGGAGTACCTCAGTTTTTACACCAGTGTCTTAGGTGTTGGTCATGGTTTAGCTTGCCTCCGCATCCTTGGGATTAGGTGAGCTAACCGGTTCTGTCCAAAGGCCTCAGCGCTAAAGTGGTCAGTAACCGGGCCCCAAACCCTTGGGGTATAGCCCATAATGCTTTTCTTTTTAGAGAGCTGGACCCTGGGCCCAGAACTTAGAAACCTTTGGGGGCCTAATGTTTCTGTTGCCAGGGTGCTATATGGGCCCAGGACAGTGGATCCTTCATAGGAACCCAGGGCCTGAAGGTCTAGACATCCCCACGGAGATGGGGGAAGATTGGGCCTCTTGCTTGGCAAAGTCCTGCAGCATGGAGCAGGTAAGTGAGGGGAAAACTTGCGGAACTTGGTTCTTAGCAGGTTTTTTCTGGGGGGTCACAGGGGACATGCCTAAAGTTATGCGCTGCATCTGGCAAACTAGTCACATATCTTAATGATAGGATGGCTCTATGTGTATTATTCCCCATAAGAAGTGACCTCCCTTGTAGTGTTGGAAAAGCATTGAGTGGGGCCTGTGTGATAATGTGTATGTGTGTGTCAGAGAGCTGTGCTTACCTGCAAGCCTCCAGGCGATGCTCCATCAGTCTTCCTCCTCTGAGCCTGCAAAGCAGGCAAAACGCTGACCTCCTCGTGGTTCCAGCTGGAGCAGAGAGGCTCCCTTCCCCCCAATCCCCCCCCCCTGTCGGCGGGCGCGCGCGTGTTATAGGCGCAATCGCGCCGTTTAGCTGAGGGGGGAAGGGCGGGTCAGTGGCTTAAGGAAGGGGCGGCCCTTCCTTTTTCGTTCCAAACAGCTCATTCGATACATTGGAACTGGGGAGGAAAGACCAGATCGGCAGCACGGGGCGCCGAGGACACACAGTGGCCAGAGAGGATATTGCAGTCTTCAGAAGACTGTTTTCAAGCCTAGAAATAGGCTGTTTCTTTTCCATCTCATAGTTTTTCTTTGCAATACTACTCAGGGGGTCAGAATGCTTTTTCTTTCCTGGATTTGAAAAAAAAAAAAAAAAAGAAGATTGAAAAAAAAAAAGTCATCTAGGGGAGAGGAAGCATTTTTTATCCCCCAAACAGGTGTTTGGGCAATTAACTATTTATAGTTCCAAGTACCAATAAACTAGCAGGTGTACCTCGGTATTGTACCATGGCATCCGGGTCAGAGGGTACAAGAGGTGGGGATTCCCCCAGAGAGTCTGAGGTCTCGGACAAAGTTATGCCGCTGCTTTCCCCACAGGGAGCCTTGGGGCCATCGGGATCTGGGGCTGGAGCTGGCGCGGGTCAGTCCAACCCTAAGATAGTCACGGACGAGGTATTACTCACCTCTTTAAAGGAGATGGAGAAAAGAATGGGAAAGATGATAGCCACAGCTATGCGGGGCAGTAAACGGATTAGATCTCCGTCGCCCGAGCGCGGACCCTCAGAAGAGGAGGTCCTTTCCTCAGGGGAATTGGACGACCTCTTGGACAAGGACCAAGTAGGTTCAGGGATCGAGGATCCGGATACAGAGGAGTCTGTAGCAGTCTCCCAAGGGGAGAGCTGGTGGATTCAAGCCTTAACGGACTTGGTCCATAATGCATTCAACTTGCCAGTACCAGATCTCCAGGTATCGACGGTTTCAGCTTTGGGCTCGCTGAGGGCGCCTCAAAGCAATGCAGTGTTTCCGATCCACCCTCTACTAGAGGGAGTTTTGTTCCAAGATTGGAACAAGCCAGATAAAATCTTCTTACCACCTAAAAGATTCTCTGCCCTATATCCTATGGAAGATAAATTTTCCAAGAAATGGGCTACTCCTGCAGTGGACGCAGCCATCTCATGTATTAACAAATCATTAACATGCCCTGTAGAAAACATACAGGTATTCAAGGATCCAGTTGATACTTAAGAACTCCTTCACTACTGCAGGGGCAGTAGTACAGCCAGCTGTGGCTGCGATTGGGGTTGCTCAAGCATTATCGGATCAAGTTAAGCAGATGCTTAAACTTATTCCTGCCCAGCAGGCAGAAGAATTTTCGGATGTCCCTAAGGCCATATGTTTTACGGTAGACGCAATTAAGGATTCTATCCAGCAAGCGTCACGTTTATCGTTATCCCTTATCCATATGAGAAGACTCTTATGGTTAAAAAGCTGGGAGGCCGAGCCCCCATGCAAGAAGCTCCTGGTAGGGTTCCCCTTCCATGGAGGACGACTCTTCGGAGAAGACCTAGATAAATACATTCAGACCATTTCAAACGGCAAAAGTACTCTCTTGCCAACTAAGAAGAAGTTTCAGGGGCCTGCGTTTAAACGACAGTACTCCCCTGGGCAGGGGCCCTCTAATGCCAAACAGTATCGACGGCCTCCTGCGAAAGCAAACTTCGGCTTCAACAGCAAGTCACAAGGACAGGCTGCTAGAGGCAGAAAGCAGTGGTTTCGCAAACCAGCAAAACCAGCCCCCAAGCCGACCTTATGAAGGGGCGCCCCCACCCACGAAGGTGGGGGGAAGGATTGCGACTCTTTTCAGAGGTCTGGGAAGCCAGCATTCCCGACGAGTGGGTACGGTCTTCCGTGGCCACGGGCTACAAATTAGATTTCCTAAGGTTTCCTCCTCCTCATTTTCAGGCGTCGAGGATTCCAAACGATCCGGAGAAGGGAGCCGCATTAATGTCGGCATTAAATCATCTACTTTCCCAGGAAGTAATAGTAGAGGTACCAGTCCTGGAACAGGGGCTGGGTTTCTACTCCAACCTATTCATCATCCCAAAGGCCAATGGAGATGTCAGGCCAATTTTGGACCTAAAGATGGTAAACGCATACCTAAAAGTCCGCTCATTTCGGATGGAATCCGTGCGGTCAGCAGCTGCCACACTCCAAAAGGACGACTTCATGGCGTCCATAGACATAAAGGATGCCTACCTTCATGTTCCAATTTATCAGCCACATCAAAGATATCTACGCTTCATGGTGGCTTCACGTCATTTCCAATTCGTGGCGCTTCCCTTCGGGTTGGCTACGGCCCCCCGGGTGTTCACGAAAGTCCTAGCTCCAATCCTAGCCAAGCTAAGGATCCAAGGGGTCACGATCCTAGCATACCTGGACGACCTCCTAGTCATAGATCACTCGTCTCCCGGCTTGGAGCAAGCAGTGGCCCTCACGGTCCAATACCTCGAGAAGTTCGGCTGGGTCCTAAATCGAGAAAAGTCAGCTTTCCTGCCCACAAGGCAGTTGGAATATCTCGGCATGAGATTAGACACAGAACAACAAAGAGTGTTTCTACCTCTGAGGAAGGTCAAAGCCATCAAGGAATTAATCCTACTGGTTCTAAGCAAGAAGGAACCGACTATTCGCCTATGTATGAGGTTACTAGGCAAGATGGTGGCCACATTCGAGGCGGTACCATACGCCCAGAGCCACACTCTCATCCTGCAGGCAGCCATCCTGTCAGCATGGAGCAGAAGGCCACAGGCCTTGGATATCCCGTTGCCGCTCTCAGCAAGAGTCCGACAAAATCTGTGTTGGTGGTTAGACCCTCAGAATCTACTGAAGGGGAAGTCTTTCAGCCCAGTGGCTTGGAAGATAGTGACCACAGACGCCAGCCTGACGGGCTGGGGAGCAATTTTGGATGGTTGCACTCGCCAAGGTACTTGGGCAACGCCAGAGAAGCAGTTGCCCATCAACATCTTGGAGCTCAGAGCTGCTCGACTAGCCCTCAGGGCTTGGACGTCAAAATTGCAGGGGTTCCCGGTGAGAATTCAATCAGACAATGCCACGGCCGTGGCATACATAAATCACCAAGGGGGAACCAGGAGTCAAGCCGCTCAGAGAGAGGTGAGCTTGATTCTCCTATGGGCAGAGGCTCATGTGCCCTGCATATCGGCAATATTCATTCCAGGAGTGGACAACTTTCAGGCGGACTTCTTAAGCCGCCAGACTCTATTGCCGGGGGAATGGTCTCTGCATCCACAAATCTTTCAAGCACTCTGCCAAAGATGGGGAGTGCCGGACGTGGATATCATGGCATCGAGACTCAACAAGAAGCTAGACAGGTTCATGTCCCGCTCAAGGGATCCGATGGCCTGCGGAACCGATGCGTTGGTTTGCCCTTGGCATCAGTTCAAACTTCTTTATGCGTTTCCCCTGCTCCAGTTACTACCCCGCCTGCTGCGCAGGATCCGGGTGGAGCACATACCAGTCATCCTGGTAGCTCCAGCATGGCCCAGAAGGGCATGGTACTCACTAATCTTAAGGATGGTAGTGGGAGACCCTTGGACTCTTCCTCTACGGCCAGACCTGCTATCGCAAGGTCCGATCCTCCACCCTGCCTTACGGCATCTAAATTTGACGGCCTGGAAGCTGAATCCCTGATTCTCAGGGGTAGAGGTCTGTCTCAGAGAGTAATCTCTACCCTAATCAGAGCCAGGAAACCGGTCTCTAGGGTGATTTATCACAGGGTCTGGAAGGCCTATGTAGGCTGGTGTGAGTCCAAGCTATGGCTTCCTCGCAAGTTCACCATCGATAGAGTTTTAAGTTTTCTCCAGCTAGGAGTGGATAAAGGATTGGCATTAAGCACAATCAAAGGACAGATTTCGGCTCTGTCAGTGTGGTTTCAGCGGCCGCTGGCCACCCACTCGCTGGTTAAGACCTTCCTTCAAGGGGTCTTACGTATTAAACCTCCAGTTAAATCCCCGCTTTGTCCGTGGGATTTAAATCTTGTTCTGTCAAGTTTACAGAAACAACCGTTTGAGCCGTTGGCTGAAATTCCTTTGGTTTTACTGACAAGGAAGTTAGTATTTTTGGTCGCCATAGTTTCCGCAAGAAGAGTATCGGAACTGGCGGCCTTATCCTGTAAGGAACCATATCTTATTTTTCATAAGGACAGGGTCGTTCTCCGCCCTCATCCTTCCTTCCTACCGAAGGTTATATCCAGTTTTCATTTGAACCAGGATTTGGTATTACCATCCTTCTTCCCTAAACCTACTTCCAGAAAGGAAGGGTTGCTGCATACCTTGGATATTGTCAGGGCCATGAAGGCCTATCTTAAAGCTACAAAGAAGATCCGGAAAACAGATGTGCTGTTCATTTTACCGGATGGGCCCAAGAAGGGGCAGGCAGCTGCAAAGTCCACCATTTCTAGGTGGATTAAGCAATTAATCACTCAGGCCTACGGCTTGAAAGGGTTGCCTCCTCCAGTATCATTAAGGGCTCATTCTACTAGGGCCATGGGCGCCTCCTGGGCAGCACACCACCAGATCTCTATGGCTCAAGTTTGCAAGGCGGCAACCTGGTCTTCTGTCCACACGTTTACAAAATTCTACCAGTTGGACGTAAGAAGGAATACTGATACAGCCTTTGGGCAGGCAGTGCTGCAGGCTGCAGTTTGAGACCCTCGGATTCCGGGGGCTCCTCTTTTTTGAGTTAAATTTAAAATTTAAGATTATTTTTCTCAACTAAGTTGGATTTATTATGATTTGAGTATATCTCTAAATTAAATCCTTTTGTCTTGGAGATGTTCTCCCTCCCCTCATTGTCAGCATTGCTTTGGGACATCCCATATAGTAATGAATGCCGCTCTGTGTCCCGTGATGTAACGATAAAGAAAAAGATTTTTAATACAGCTTACCTGTAAAATCTTTTTCTTGGAGTACATCACGGGACACAGAGCTCCCACCCCTCTTTTGGGGGACCATTTTGGGAGGCATACTGCTTGCTACAAAACTGAGGTACTCCTCCTATGGGAGGGGGTTATATAGGGAGGGGCATTTCCTGTTTGAGATTGCCAGTGTCAACACCTGAAGGTACTCCATATAACCCATATAGTAATGAATGCTGCTCTGTGTCCCGTGATGTACTCCAAGAAAAAGATTTTACAGGTAAGCTGTATTAAAAATCTCTTTTTTTTTATATTTTTTGGGGGAATATATATTATAGCAAAAAGTAAAAAAAATTGCATTTTTTTCAAAATTGTCGCTTTATTTTTGTTTATAGCGCAAAAAATAAAAACCGCAGAGGTGATCAAATACCACCAAAAGAAAGCTCTATTTGGGGGAAAAAAAGGACGCCAATTTTGTTCGGGTACCACGGCGCACGACCGCGCAATTGTCTGTTAAAGCGACGCAGTGCCGAATCACAAAACCTGGCCGGGTCCTTTAGCTGCCTAAAGGGGTGGGTCTTAAGTGGTTAACAAAGGTCACAAATCGCTGCAGTATTGTGGCACACTTTGTTTGACACACTTTCATTGGCCCTTAGAATTCTGTCCTTACTATTATAATGTAAATGAACTGTGTTTGCCTCCCAAGCCAAAGGTTCCAAGTCCTTCCCTGCTATAAAGCACCTTTTTGGTACCTTTATAGATAGATTCAAAAAATAGATTATTGATCATTTCCTTTTTTTTTTTGTCAAAATGTGGATATCTTCTTTGTCTTGTAGGGGTTTTTTCTTTACACAGCACTTTTTGTCCATTAAAGTGGTTGTTAACCCACTTGGCTCCGTTTTTATCATCCTCTCTGTAATATTAAATAATGTGCTGCACGTGTTTTATAGAACATCTGCCGCTAAATACCTTTTTTTTATAGCGCCATTTAGAGCTGATAATTCCGGCTATCTCTCTCCTCTGTCTAGCTGACAAAGGTGGGCAGAGCTGAGACTCCCCCATTGACATCAGCCATGAGGAGGACAGGAGAAGAGGAGAGATGGCCACTATTGAATAGGGTATTTAGCTGCTTTTAAAAAACACACACGTGCAGTGCAGCACATCATTTAATAGTGCAGAGAGGATGGTAGCAACAAATATGATACCAGCAGGAAGGGGGGGGGGCTGGTAATAGCTGACAGGCAGAGAGGAGAGGAGGACACAGGACAGCAGGCTGCAGATGGCAGAGGCACATAAACTGACCACAGTATCAGGGCTCCGCAGCCATGATGCACCTTGGTCAATTTTAATAGGGGAGGGCAGAAACTTGCAGGATCATCCAGTTTTTTTTTAGGTTTTAACACGGGGCCAAATTACACAGCACAAGCACTGTGCTGTATAAAATGCTTTAAAGGAACAGGATCCATTTATTTTTTTGGTTAACAAACGCTTTCATCTCCCAAGGAATACTGCCAACAACCAGTTGTAAACCATCTCCATTCTAAAATTTCTGTACAGTATTTAGGCTATAGGGCAAATTTCAAGTCCGTCCTTTACTAAAGCCCCATAATTTTTCTAAATTGTCCAATAGAAGGCAATGCAAGGCTCCTGGCTATTCCTTTTTTGCTCCTAAAATGCACTTCTATGTAACCATCTTACCCATGAATTATACTGTGTGCTGCATTCAGATCCCTAGTTAAAAGAAACCGGTATTGTAACACAAGGTATTACGGAAGCTGCTATTTCAGACCTGTAAGTGCTAGATGCCTGCTTGTTTGACTTCAGCAGTTTGAGTGACTGACCTGTAACGGGCACGCAAGTCAGAACTACTGGCTCAGGATCAGCAAATAATGTACCAGAAAGTCAACATCTTTTTTTTTTATTTATTTTTTTCAGTTTGTAAACTCTGCACTGCCAGTGCAAAATCCAGGTCTACCAGCTTTACTGATACTTTTTTACAGAGCAAGGTTCTTTGAGGTTGTCAGGAAAAATAAGGGCCACACAAAATTATTACCCATCTCATTCCATGGCTCGGTCTGCCAGTTGGCCAGTCTTTTTTATTTTATTAATGGGTTTCTCTAGATGTGAAAATGAGTTGTATCCAGGAACTGAAATCTTGCTTCTGTATAGAACATTAGTTATTTCTGGCACATTTCTTACAAGTACAGCCAATTTTAAGATTTGCCGAGCTTGTAGCTGCTCATTCAGGCTAATTTGTTGTGCTTAGATGTAGCTGTAAGAACTTGTAACTTTATGCCTCGCTAAATTGAGAATACAGTACATATGATCTGTGGGAAGAAGTCTGGTCATTGTAGCCATTGGGGTATGTAAAACAACAAACTTACAGTGTGTACCAGGCATTAGTGTTCACATGTTTTTGCCGCCACCAGTGGCAAAAACTACCTACCCTGCAAAACCACTTGTGCACTTTAATGAGATAATCATAAGGAATACACAGTATGGATTTACATATTTTTTTTAAATGTAATCCCTTCTCTGAGACCTCCATTTTTAACTTGAATATGACCGAGAGATTTACTGCACATAATCTTTATCAGATGGCTAAACTCACTAAACACTTGCCAGCCACAAATATTTGTATTACTTGCAGTAGAGTTGAAGCAAAACAGTTTTATGTGGTTGATGGTAGTGTTTAAAGGCCAAAATAAATATATAGTCTTAATGTGCGAATCCTGCAGAAACAATAGCAAGGAGTTACAAAGAGGGAAGTCAATATAGTATCATTTGAAAAAAGAAAGGATTACAGAAAATGTTTCGAAATCCTTTCTTTTTTCAATATGCAGCTAAATTGCCGTGCCTCTCTTTTCTGAGGCATTTCAAATGTGGAGAGGAGGCAATTCGACATCTCCTCACCACCTGTTCCACCATGTAAATGCTACAGCAACAGAGAGGCGTTTGCGCCATGTACTCATTCGCTTGAACGAGTTGTGTTCAGTGGCTGTAATGGTCACTGACTGCAACAGGGGTGATATTTTTGCCACAGGTGCGAAGCAAAGCATCACGTCAGTGGCATCTGGACACCCCTGTCCACTGCCTTTAGAGCTTAAGGGGGACTAAAAACACGGCTCAACTGCATGTTTCTAACACTCCACCAACTGCAAATCTAAACGACCCTCACTCTGAGCAGCCAATCCATAATTGGCTTAGGGCAGGTCGGTGAGAAAAAAGTTTTGTTTAATGGGTTACTTTCTGCACTCCATTGCCTTTTGTAACATGTGAACCAAGTTTCGGTGTAAATTAAACGTGTTTATGTGAATGCAACTCAGTTTATTGGAAAGGAAAAGGTCTTTGGTGAAAGGTGTGTGTGATTGGTACCCATTCGGACAGCACTCAGTGTAAGATATTGTTTTCCTTTAGGGCAGAACGCTTCTCTGAACTGATTATTGAATGAAGAGTATTCAGATAGAGTGCATCTATTCTGTAGGCATGCCATAGAGAATTACTATTGGAGCGTGCACATTTGCCTATTTAAGAGAAAGCAGATATGTGTGAACTCAATACAACAGCAGATAAAAAGCGCTGACCGTGTAGCTAGTAATTTATTATTTTCATCTCTGGAGATTTAGTACACCTTGTCTGAACTCCATTTCTGTATATTTGATTTAAAATGCAGTTCCTGCTTTGTAGAAAGACGCCTGTCATAGTGGGATGACGTGAGAGCTCAGTGTTATATATAATTATTATATTATAATTCAGTTTCAAAGGGTAAAATCAACATGCATTCTTGCTATGGATATGCAGTCTTCATGTGTGCTGCCCCCTTATCCCCAATAGATCTGTCTTTTTTCTAGCAGCTGAGCAGTGGAGAGCTCCATTAGACTTTCTTATTTTCATTGTGAAAGGTCACTAAGCAAGCATAGGAAGTAAACAAAAATCTCTATTAAAATTGGATTGTTCCTTTTTTTTTTGCAGACTAAAAAAAATATCACTTGTACAGTTGAAGGTGTTCTTGATGAGAGATCTGCCTGTCTGTAGCAGTAATTATAATTCCAATCTGAATCCTAAAAAACGACAGGAGGATTTGGTGCAGTGGGAATAGTTGTGATAATTCTAAATCTGCCTGCACAGATTCTGCCACTTTGCCTAAAAGTTAGGCCTCATACGCATTGGATGTTTTTTCAGCTTCTCCTAGGGGCGTCTGGCATTTTTTTCTTGCGTCTAAACACCCCTGCATGTAATTTTATGTGTGAATGCATAGGCTTTTAGAGACAGGGGAAAAATAAGGACTGCAAGTGCGTCCAGGTGCAGCAGAGTTTTGGCAGAAAAAAATGGCTGATGCTTCGAAACACATGTAATTGCAACTAAACGTGCAGTTAGCATATGAGCGTTAATTCATTTCAGTGGCCAGAATGAATGAATATTCTGTATTATTAACGTCCAAGCCAATGACCTGTGTGCATGCGCCTAAATGCGTTACACACTTTTATAAGCATCAGGCTTTTTTCTGCCAAAAATACTGTTGTCAAGAGGAAAGGCTTTTAGGAGAGTTGGCAACCAACATGTACTGAGGCCTTAAGAGATCCTCGAAAATGTGCTCTGTCAAGGCAGGCCTGAGAATCTTTGGTCTGTTGGCAGACAAAATGGCTGTAGACCCAAAATGTTAGCATAAGGGATGGTTACATTCAAGCTGTGCTGAAAGCCACAAGTCAAAAAGAGCTGTAGTTTTAAGGGCAGATCCACAAAAGGATTACGCCGGTGTATCTACTGATACGCCGGCATCATTTTAAATTTCCTGCGTCGTATCTTTGTTTTGTATCCACAAAACAAGATACGATGGCATCTGGGCTCGATCCGACAGGCATACGTCTTAGTACGCCGTCGGATCTAAGCTGCAATTTTTCGGCGGCCGCTAGGTGGCGTTCCCGTCAAAATCCGCGTTGAGTATGCAAATTAGCTATTTACGGCGATCCACGAATGTACGCTACGCTCGGCGCAATAATGCGCTGTTGTACGAGGATACACCCCTTAGTGTGGGGTAAGGCATGTTTATAAAGTGCTTCCATACTGCTGTATATATTGGGAGCACACTGCTAATGGAACCAATGCAAATTACACTTTTCCTAGGCATGGATAGGCCATTTGCCTTCCTAAATAGTGATCGGCTTTAGGTAAATGATGGCTATGAACAGAACCATATAGAGTTATGTAAACTGTTTTCTTGAGCATGATCTACCTACCATAGGAAACCTAACTGTACATGTTTTTTTCATTTAGATGGCGCCCGACCTTCTCAGAAAGAAATCATTTCCCTGAGAGCATTTATGTTGCTGTTTCTGAAGCAGCTCATTTTAAAGGTAATGCATTCTCTTTGTGGATGTGAATATGTTTTCCAGTTTAATTATTAATTCCTGACATAAGCTGAGGAATAGGTAAAACATTAGATATTTTCTAAACTATCTTTGGCTTCTTGCTAAGGCTTTACTTTGGATTCTGTTTTTCATCTGGTTTTATATATCATAATTACGCAATGTTGGCATTGCATATTCATTTATTTGCTTTCTCTTCCATGTTTTAAAACTGCAGCTTGGTGCAGTCCTGATTAATTCAATTTCTGAGTTCAAAATACAATAAATCATTGTCTCTTTTGGAGCTCCTACCAGTTCTAAAAGTATGCGTTACAAACTAGTATAGCAAAAAATACCCATAATAATGCTTGCATATAATCCAGTAATCCTCAGATATTTAAAAATCCCAAACAAGTCTAATATTTAACATATGTATGTATTTAAACAGCCTATAAAAAAATCATACCCAGTACATCCAGGTGTAGGGAGCGTGTTAATCTCTCCTTCTTCTTTTTTTTTTTTTTTTAAATCAGAAAATGTTTTCTTGTACAAGAAAATATAAGGTACAAACATTCAAGTATAGACTTCATATGCAGTTAGTAAGTATTCAAAGTTTCGTTTTACTCTACATAAAGTATGAACTTGTTTGCAAAGAGTCCACACTATTCAAACAGCGGTATTTTAACCTCTAGTAACGATACAATAAAAAACCCAAAACAATACAAAAAACGGGAAAAAAAAACACTCTTGCAGTGTACGTAGCCCATCCCTACATAGGTATATATTGCGTCAAATCTGTTCTCTGCCATCAGGCACACCACGCATATTAACGCATTAAGTTTGAAGTATTCTGGTAAATATAGGCTGAGAGGGAGCCACCCCATGAGTGTCCAGCCACTCCTGCCATATTTCTTTAAATTTCTGAGGGGTATTCCTGTGAAGGTACGTATTTTTTTTTTCCCGTATTAGTATGTGGTTTACCGGTTGAACCCACTGCCGACAGGTAGGTGTATGGGGGCTGACCCAAATCTTACTATCAGCTTTCTAGTCGAATACAGCAATCTGACGAGTGCTACATAAGTAGGCAGGGACACAGGTCTTCCATTAATCCACCCAAAATACACATAACTGAGTTAAAGTCAAGTTGAACCTGATATATATTATTAATCGACTAGATAACCTCCTGCCAGTATCAACAGCTTGGGGAATCTTCATAACATATGAATGAGATTTCCTTGATGTATTTGATGCTTTGTACATATGGGAGAGTCCCGCCTTCCCCACAGTGTGCGGTATGCACGGTGAAGGATAAACAGGTGAGATAATTTATGCACTGCTGACACCAGGGGGCAAGTTGCCAAAATTTGTTTCCAGGTATCCCCATATATGCGGCCAACATCTACCTCCTATTTTTCTCTACAAGGCAACACGTTCGGGCCTGAACATAAGACAGTAAGAAGGCATATATCCTAGAGATCCCTTTCTTATTGGATGTGGAGAAAATATCAAGGCATGTGGAGTCTTCTATCTGCAAAGTAGAATTCCTGGCCTGCATCCTGAGAGCATGACGCAGTTGTATGTACATATAATATCTATTCCGAAGTAAGGGGAACTCTATACAAAGTTGATCAAAGGATTTCACTTCCTGCCCGACAAAACGTTGTGATAAATATTTAACTCCTGCTGCTATACAGGTGGAATCGTTTACAAGTTTAACCACCTCCTTGTAGGACCTATTGCGCCAAATAGGGGTACAGGGAAGAAAAACAGTGAGTCCCATTCTACGCTTCAATTCCACCCAACGTTTTAATAAAAGCTGTATTGTGGGACATTGAGAAGGCAAGTCTGGCAGGCCCATTTCCAGCTGAGACAAAGCGGAAAACTTCTCTAAGGATCATATCCACAAGGTTCTAGAGAGGTCAGCCACCAACGGGAGATCTCATCCAGTCAACTGCTGCAATTGGGTGGCCAGAAAGTATGTAAGAGAATGAGGAACCACCAGTCCCCCCTGGTCTTTGGGATACTGCAAGGTAGTCAATTTAACCCTCGCTACTCCATATTTCCAGAGCAACTCTCTCTACTTGGAGTCTCTGCTAGTGAACCAAAATGTTGGGATCAATACAGGAGCATTATGGAGAACATACAATAACTGGGGAGCCCACACCATTTTGATGAGGTTGGCCCTGCCAGTAACAGATAAATGGAACTTACAACAGCTGGCGCACTTCTGCTTACATTTTTGGAGGAGGGATATTAGTTTCAGTGCTATATATTCTCCAAAATCTCCCATCACTGAAACACCCAAATGCTTGAATGAAGTAACCACAGTCACCTGGGAAGCTATAGAGATTCGTGGATAGGGAGTCCAATGGCAGTAGCGAGGATTTGTGCCAATTACTGGAAAATCTTGAATGCTGCCCAAATTCGTCAATAAGTTGCATGACAGCCTCCAGGGAGGCTGCTGTATCACCCAGGTATATCAGGGTGTCATCAGCATGAAGGGAAAGTTTGCCTACCCTCTCACCTCTATGGAACCCCACTATATCTGGAGATGCTCTCACCCTGCCTAGTCCCATGATGCAATGGAAAGGCCTCCGAGCGTTCCCCATTAATGCAAATTTGCGCACTGGGAGTTACATATAGAAATTTAATCCAGGCAAGAAAGGATTTCCGAACTTTAAATTTACATAACACAGCCCATAAGTATCTCCACTCTACGCTGTCAAAGGCTTTGGAAGCATTGAGTGAGGACACTGCCCTATTGCCCGTATTATCCACTGGCAACTGTATATTTAGAAATAACCTTCTGATATTCAGTGCTGTTAAGACTCGATGGAGAGATCAGTCAGTGTGTCCTTCTCCATGCGCCGCAAGCCACGCCTCCCCCAATCTCTCCTTTTTACTGCAACATGATTGTACTTGTGGTTAGCAACCAGCACTGTCACATAGTGGGAAGGGAGAGAGCCCTGTATAAATTCTGGGTCCCAACAAAGGACTTGATATGGCTAAAACGGAGCTGCATTGAAGTGAACCCATTAATGTACCCTACATTAACCAGGCATAGGCTTGCTTTAAGTCTAATCCTTTTTTTTTTGTTTAAGTTGTCTCTTTTACGTAAATTGTACCACTGTTGATTAAAGATTTTAAAGCGGTTGCGGCACGTTAAAATTAGTTTTTCTGTCACTTTCTATTGTGGAGCAGTTTAACGCTCCATAAACACTGCAAAACCGTGCATAGGGCGTTTAGGGAGCGTTTTTAACACTTGTAAAACGCCCCATTCTAAAGCTCATTGACTCTGATGCCCGTACTTACGCCATACAAACGCTATAGGAGCGTTTGTTGAGCGTCAGAAATGTTGTCAAGTGTGAACAAGCACTTAAATGTATGGGTTTACTTCCGCTTTAAACATTTCTCCATCCAGTCCTCCTTCCTACACCTCCCGTGGAATATACCTCATTGACCTTTGTAAATAAAGTTCTCTGGTGCTCCTATGCTAGTTCTGTTTTTTATAAGTTAAGCCCCGTACACACAATCCGAAAATCGGACAACAGATCGTGCGTTTTGTTTTTTTTGCATGCTAGTCGCATATGGAACATGAAGAGTTTACTAAAATTATGAACATTTTTGTAAGACAGAATGAAAAAATCGGACGTTATGTCATGTGTTGTAGTGTATTTGTATTGTATTTACGGACGACAACTGTACTGATTAAACTGAAATCGTACGATCTGGAAAATTATTCCAGCTGCACTTGCAAAGTTCACAGTCTATTTGTCTTTATTAAATCAATCCCTATAAGTTTGATTAACATTTTGTTTTTTCTTCAGGACCGAGGGGTCAAAGAAGATGAACTACAGAGCATTTTAAATTACCTGCTAACGATGCATGAGGTATGTCTCTATTTTTTCTTAAAACCTGTTAATGGGGTTATTGACATTTTATAGGATTGCTGTATAATATTACAGATGGAATTCATGTGTCTACTTGAGTTCTAAAAGTTTTTTCAGGCGGCACATTTGTGCATAGTCTTGATGGACTTCCCAGAGTGTCTAAAAATAAATGTGCTTTCATCTTGTCTGATTTTTGATGGTTTAACGGAGCGTCACAACTGACCATCTAATGCATCATTCTGCAATTTGTGACACACACAGCACTGGCGATGGTTGCTCTAAATGGAGCTGAAACACAGCAGGCTTTGAGATATAGTTTTAGGGCAAAGTTGGGGACATACATAGTAGGTGCTGCCTGATGGCGTGTGGTTGGAAAGACACAGTTATGTGCTGTTAAAGTACATTTAAATCCTATGTGCTGTTAAAGTACATTTAAATCCTAACTGTGTGTGATATTTAGTTTGCTAAAGAACTTTGTATAAAAAGCATTGCTGTTTTTTCAAATAAAATGTATTAACCTTTCTACCATTCTTTGTTCTATATCAGCACTGATGATTTTCCGTAGTCTCTTTTGCAGTGACTTCCCATGTACTTGCATGAACTAAAATATCTGCTGCGCATCCTTTTCTAAGTGGATTCCTGATAACGGTGTAACTCGTGCAATGAGTGTCAGCATGTCTGCTTGTAGTCTCCATTACAAGCAGACCGATCCAGTGTAGGCTTCCTGAAGAAAGGGGGGGTGGGTACAAGTCCAATCACCCTGCAGAAGAAGAGAGACAGCAGCAGTGGCTGGTTTTTATTACAGTAAACTCCAACACATAAGCAAAGTGCAGAGGCTTGGGACAAATGCCATTGGTGACTCGGATCCTTCACAGCAAAAAAAACTCACACGGAAGTAAAAAATCCAGAAAATAAGCAACTTGCTTCATCCCTTGAGGGGCCTTAATCATAGCTACAAACACAAATAACACACTTCACTTTATAACTACACTTTGATTCTCCAGGGGGAGTAAATTAACTCCTCAGAGCATGGTGTATGCATGTTCATTACATGCAGAAAAAACAGCAAAGAATATATATGTATATACCTATACGTATATATCTCAAATCTCTCAACAAAAAAGTACAGAGCCAGGCGGTGGGCAAAATTGTGTACTATTAAAAAAATAAAAATAAAATAAATAATATATAGGAACTATGAAAAAAAAAATTATAATAAATCTTAAGATACCAAGAGAGGGAGGTTGGCATAGATACAGGTCAAAGTCCCACCTGAGGTTTAGCTCCATGTGGTGCGTGACTCTGCAATCTACGAATCCGCAATACTTCCCTCTCTCAAAGTCTCTGATGTCTGTCACACTCCCTGGGAGTGGGGTTACTGCTACTTTCCCAATGCCACAAAATTTTATGTAGAACATAGGCAATTTATTATAATTTTGTTTCTATTTTGGATAGAGCAAGGAAGGGCTGTGACCCATGTTTTTTTTTTTTTTTGCCATCTGTGTCCCATTGGGCTAATTTCCCTTCACTTCCATACCATAGACAAAACAGTACATCAGATGAAATCCCTGGAAATTAAGGGAATCTTTTGGGGACCCCAGGTCACCAAAACTAGTAGAAGATTTCACCTCTGTTACTTTTTTGGGGACAGCCCAAACTTAAGGATTTTATTTTACTTGCGCTTTTAATGGTAAGCAGGACAAATAAAGAAGATGAATCTCTCTAACGAGGGTGCTGACTGCAATAAAAACCTGACCATAGTTCTAATCCATCTGCATTCTGGCCAAAACTAAAAAAGGCGGCTTTACCCTTAGATATACTTTAAAAGAATTAGAATTTCCTCTATACTACTCCCTAAAATTTTTGGAAGCATTGGAGATGTACTTTGCTTTTTTATTACTGGAATCACAAAAATGCTCACCTACATAGGTTCCTAATGCCACGTACACACAAGCGGTTTTCCCGACAGAATTCCTCTCAAGCCTGCCTTGCATTCACACAGTCACACAAAAGTCTGGTGAACTTTTGACTGCCAAGAACGCGGTGACGTAAAAGACTACAACGAGCCGTCAAAATTAAGTTTTATGCTTCCGAGCATGCATGTTTTTTTCCTGTTGAAAAGCATACAGACGAATGGTTTTCCCACTAGGATTTGGGCGGAAAAGAGATCCTGCTCTCTTTTTTCAGTTTTCCTGTGGGAAAAAGTCAGACGGAGCATGCACGCGGTCGGGATTCCCGACAAAAAGCTTTCATCACAGTTTTTCCAATGGGAAAACCGGTCGTGTGTACGGGGCATAATAGTCATACTACATTACATTTAAGTTGCAATACCTTCTAGTTTTAACCCCACAAGGGAAAGAGCCAGGATAACAGAGCCAGGTGCGTTGTGTAGTTTTTGAAGAGAAGTAACTAGGAAAAAGAAGGGATCCCAGAGGAGAAGCCCGGTGGCTGAAAAACCTGCAACCTCCTTTTAGTATTGTATGAATTAAATGTATCCGTCTCAATAAAAATGAGGAGATTCTTTTTAATGATATTTACTATGTGGTGATATTGTTTGGAAATAGTAGTTACAAAAGTAACGCTATTATCTTTTGGTTTGTTTCTTTTGTTACATTCCCATAATAAATTGGCCCTATTTTTAGAGATTGCTATAATATGACCTTAATGCATTGTTTTGAAAAAAAAAAAAAAAAAAAACTCTCCGCAAAAGCCTATTTTTAATTACTTTGCATTTACTATGAAAGGTTCAGTTCCTGCAAGCACACCTAAGCTCTCCTGTGGGTATTGATGGTGTGGAAGGGGTGGCAGCTGAATGCAAGCAGGGTAGAATTTCCTACTGAGGGCTTCCAAAAACGTTATGGCAGCCTTTCTCAACCTTTCCAACACAGAGGAACCCTTGAAATACCTTTCCTGTCTCAGAAAACATTTGCTTAAATGACTTTATCTACAACTCATGATACATTAGTGCGATGGAGAGTGGGAAGAATGTTCCTTACATTTGTGAATATTGGGAAGAATTGCCTCCTTCCAAATAGCAAAAAAATTCAGTGGTGTCAGTGGGAACTTATCTGAGATGCAAAAATTGCTCAAGGAACCTCTAGCAACCTCCTGGAGGAACCCTAGGGTTCAATGAAACCCTGATTTATGGTCACTTTATTATTTGTATCTGCACAGCCCTGCAAAGTAACATCCAAAAGCCGATCTCAAAAGTGTGTTGATTATTGGTAAATGCTAAAATTATTTGCATTTAGATGGTTTATAAAACCAACCAAAATGGTGTTCTCTAAATCCTACACCATCAAAATAGTCTATAAAATTACCATACCAATGCATATTTATGCAAAATGGATTCAAATGGGAAAACGAGAAACGTTCCTCCCATATAAAAGTTTGCCCAGGTGGGGGAGAACTTGGTGCCCATTGATGCCCCACAACACTGTACGAAGTGCTCACTATCAAATAAAAAGGTGCTGTTTCATGTTAAATTACTGCACTGATCTATTTTTAGGCAGTATTTGATTAGGCCAAATTTCAGCTTTAACTTTAGGAAGGTCCCAAGATGCCACATGTATACTGTCCACTTTAATAAAATAGTACTAATAAATCTTGCATTTAATCTGACGGAATTGATTTTAATTTTGTATTCAAATATGCATTAAACTGAGCCCTGTGAAGGCAGTTAATCCTATTGATTGTGATTGGATATAATGGAAACAAGAACAGCCGCTGAGAGCCACGGCATCTACTTGAATATACGTCTGATAATTTTTTTTATAAGGCCATTATTTTTTTATTTAGGCTGTGCTTCACTCATATATATCTACTTCTGTGACAACAGCCTATTTCCCAGCACTACCTTGGAACCTGGTAGTACATCTAATAGGTTGCTGGAATTAGATGATTTCCCATGTGTGTGTTCTGTATAAGAGAAGTAAAACTTGGCTGCCTTTCACCACTGTAGCAATGGCAGAAGTCATCGGACATTATTTAAGAATAAAGTGAATTTACATGAGAACACATTGTAAATATCAATATGCACTTGTCTTGTCTATAAAGCAACTCTTTCCCTCCTTTTTTAAACCTGAAACAAGTACAATCCAAGCAATAAGTACTTACCTGAACCAATGTCCACACTGCTGATCGCAGTTGAAGAGATAATATTGCTGAAAACACAGCACAGTTCCAAGTCTGTAAGATGCAATGGTCCTCCACTGTCGTGGATCTTTCTGCTAGTCCCTATGTTTTGTAGGGATTCAGAAGGTAGCAAGGGAAACTATAAATAGCAATGGGGCGTCAAAACAGTTTGGCAGCTCAGAGAAGGAATACACTTTGTTTAATGTGGAAGTGAACATGTACAATCTTTAGTTTGCAGGTGTCAGCTGTTAGGGCTACACCAAGGCTACTTTCACACTGAGGCATGTTATTGGCGTTTTTGCTCTAAAACTAGCGCCCCACCCGAGTGCTTTCACACTGGGGTGGGGCGCTTCCAGGGCGAGGAAAAAAAGTCCTGCAAGCACCATCTTTGGGGCGGTGTGGGAGCGGTGTATACATCGCTCCTAAACCGCCCCTGCCATTGAAATCAATGGGCAGCGGCACTTTGTGGGTGCTTTTAACCCTTTGTCCGGTTGGTTAAAGCTAGCAGCGCTATACCGCTAATTCCAACCCCCCGCCCCAGTGTGAAAGTAGCCTAAAAGTTTCTGTTTGTTAAAGTGCAACCCGAAATTTCCCAGTTGGTTATGGACATGTTTATGGGAAGTTCTGATTACTGCACATACTACAGTCATTGCGTCCCAAATCCATAAGTCACAAACTTATTTGAAGGTGACTGGATTTGGACTCTTGCTCTTCTGGGAAACTGAAAAATACTCTAGAGCTTAGCTCTTTGGCCTGTTGTGTCCCCTGGCAGCTTACTAACAGAAGAAGTTCATCATGTGAACTGTTTTAAGTGGCAGCTGATTAAAAATCGTATGACCCATTCCAAGTGGCAGCTTATGGGAGGACACGCAACTTTACAAGTCATTTGACTTGGGAGCCATTCCATTCGTTTTTTACTTTATTCAGCTTCTGCAGATTAGGAGTTAACGAGGTTCTAGTGAGTGTGAGATATT